>NC_057806.1:142293305-142420091 GCF_018294505.1 Triticum aestivum
CGCCATGATCGACGCCCTCAACTCCCCGCTGGCCTTTGAAGATGGTGGACGCTCACCCCCGCATGCTCGCACGCGCTCTGGTGTGATGGAGGAGTTCCACGAAGACGACGACATCCTTCCGTGCATCGCCGACCTCTCGGTCCCGCTATCCAGCCCGTGCATCTGCTTGCCGGCAGCAGCCGCGCTGGGATTCCACGTCGATGTGATCACCCACAAGGTCGACAGCCTGCAGCTGGGAGGAGCGCCTGTCCACGGCCCTCTGGGGTCAACGGACGACGGCAACTGTGGTGCCCTGGAGCTCTTCGCCCCGGTGCCCCAGGCTGTGCTGCCCACCCCTCCGGTGCGGCCACGGCCATCTGCTCCACCCAAGGTGCGGGCCACCTCGGTCCCTACGCGCCGTAGTGCTAGGCAGGCAGCAGCGGCCTCCCCCGTCCCGGTCGCGCAGAGGGCGGCGATGCGCCTCGTCCAACAGCTTGGCGGGCTCGGGCCTAAATACAAGATGACGCCAAAGGCTGCTGCTGTAGGATCGAAAGTATGTCTAGAGGGGGGGTGATTAGACTACTTGACCAAATAAAAGCTTAACCTTTTCCCAATTTTAGTTCTTGGCAGATTTTAGCTATTGTAGGACAAGTCAAGCAATCATCACACAATTCAAGCAAGCATGCAAAGAGTATATTGGCAGCGGAAAGTAAAGCATGCAACTTGCAAGAATGTAAAGGGAAGGGTTTGGAGAATTCAAACGCAATTGGAGACACGGATGTTTTTCCCGTGGTTCGGATAGGTGGTGCTATCCTACATCCACGTTGATGGAGACTTCAACCCATGAATGGGTAACGGTCGCGCGAGTCCACGGAGGGCTCCACCCACGAAGGGTCCACGAAGTAGCAACCTTGTCTATCCCACCATGGCCATCACCCACGAAGGACTTGCCTCACTAGCGGTAGATCTTCACGAAGTAGGCGATCTCCTTGCCCTTACAAACTCCTTGGTTCAACTCCACAATCTTGTCGGAGGCTCCCAAATGACACCTAGCCAATCTAGGAGACACCACTCTCCAAGAAGTAACAAATGGTGTGTTGATGATGAACTCCTTACTCTTGTGCTTCAAATGATAGTCTCCCCAACACTCAACTCTCTCTCATAGGATTTGGATTTTGTGGAAAGAAGATTTGAGTGGAAAGCAACTTGGGGAAGGCTAGAGATCAAGATTCATATGGTAGGAATGGAATATCTTGGTCTGAACACATGAGTAGGTGGTTCTCTCTCAGAACATATGAATTGGAATTGTGTATGTGTTCTGATGGCTCTCTCCACGAATGAAGAGGAGGTGGAGGGGTATATATAGCCTCCACACAAAATCCAACCGTTACACACAGTTTTCCAATCTCGGTGGGACCGAATCAACAAACTCGGTTGGACCGAAAAGGTAAACCTAGTGACCGTTAGAGATTTTCGGTGGGACTGACATGCAACTCGGTAGGACCGATATGGTTAGGGTTTGGGCATAACGTAATCTCGGTGAGACCGATTACACAAACTCGGTGAGACCGAGTTTGGTAATAAGCTAACCAGAGAGTTGGTCAGGCAAACTCGGTGGGACCGATTTGCTCTTTCGGTGAGACCGAAAAGTTACAAAAGGGAAACGGAGAGTTTACATTGCAATCTCGGTGGGACCGATTCGCTCTTTCGGTGAGACCGAAAAGTTACGAAAGGGAAACAGAGAGTTTGCAATCCCATCTCGGTGAGACCGAGATCCCTATCGTAGAACCGAATTGCTAGGGTTTGGCAGTGGCTTATGACAAGTGAAACTCGGTGGCGCCGGATAGAAAGAATCGGTAGGACTGAGTTTGGCTTAGGGTTTAGGTCATATGTGGATATGGGAAAGTAGTTGAGGGTTTTGGAGCATATCACTAAGCACATGAAGCAAGAGGCTCATTAAGCAACACCTCATCCCTCCTTGATAGTATTGGCTTTTCCTAAAGACTCAATGTGATCTTGGATCACTAAAATATAAAATGAAGAGTCTTGAGCTTTTGAGCTTGAGCCAATCCTTTGTCCTTAGCATTTTGAGGGTTCCACTTTCACATCCATGCCATGCCAATCATTGAGCTTTCCTGAAATAGTCATCTTGGAATAGCATTAGCTCAATGAGCTATATGTTGTTATGAATTACCAAAACCACCTAGGGATAGTTGCACTTTCAATCTCCCCCTTTTTGGTAATTGATGACAACATATAGATCAAAGCTTCGACAAATGATAATAAGCATGAAATATATCGTCGCTTTGAGAAGTATGTGACAAGTAAGAGCTCCCCCTAAATTTGTGCATATTTAAAATTTGCTTTGGACTGCAAATGCACAAAGAGTTGGAGTCATGGGTTACTCTTCCATGTCACATACATCTTGGTGGAGCGCTTAAAATGATAAGAATGAAATACATGCACTCATCACCAAGAATAGTGAATGATCACATAAGATAGATAAGATGATAATATTAAGCAAACATTAAGTGTAGCTTATGATCAAACACATGATCATCAATGTCTCACGAGCAATGACATAGTATCTCACACAAAAGCAAACAAAGTTTAAAAAACCACCAAATAAAACAAGAGAGAATAAAAGCAACACTCTCTCTCGAAGCCTATGATCTATACATTTTCTCCCCCTTTGGCAACAAGTTACCAAAAAGTTCCTAGAAAATGCATAGTGCTAAGTCGACACTCAGGTTTGATCTTCAGGTGGTGGTGGAGTCCGGAGCACTCCAAGGACGAAGCCTTCTGTAGACGTGGTCGGAGTCGAGGCTGAAGTGGACGCTGGAGCTGGTGGAACTGAGGCTGTAGCTGGTGCAGACGTGGTGGCTCTGGGGTCAGCAACTGGCACTACAGACGACCTCGGACCTCGTGGCACTCTGGCAAAGGCATCAGTTGTAGTCTTGCCTCTCCTCTCCTGCATGTCATCCTGGAGCTGCTCCACTGCAGTCTGAATCTCTGTCACTTTGACATCCAAGTCATAGAACTTTTGTTCCATGATCCTCTCTAAGCTTGCCTGGTTCTGAGTTAGGGTGGCTAGTCCTTGCTCAATCCGCAGGGTGGATGCAATCAAGTAACCAAGCTGCTCTTGTTTGGTTTTCAGGAAATATTCAGATGCCTCCTCTTGAGTAGGCATCTTGGCAGCTTTCTCCTTCCTCGCCTTCTCCTTCTTGGCTTGTGCTTGGGCAGATGATGGCTCATTCTCAGTCATGACCACTTGATTATATCTGTGGGGCATATCCACAGCTCCTCTTCTAGTCTGCTGCTGTCCTCTTGATTGTTTCAATCATAAGGCTCATGACTTTGAATTTCTGTGGCACGTCAAAGATATGAAGCAAGTTGATCGCGTGGCCCCTGATCATCTTGTGATCTCTAGACTTGGGCAATAGGGTGTGCCTAAGAATCCAGTTGATGGTTGGAAGCCCTGACAGAAGATAGTGTACTGAGCCAAACTTGAACGTATCAAGTGCTTCATTTGGAATCTCCTTGTACATGTTTGACATTGAGTTCCTCGTTCCACTTTGTGAGCTTCTGCCCAACAAAGTCCTCTACTCCACATGCCTTGAAGCTGTCCTGCACTCCAGGATAGTACTCTTCGTTGTCCTTGATGTATTGCCAATCAACCCATCTCATATCACAGACAATTGGCTTCTTGTCTAGCAGCACTGTCTCATAAAAGTCTTGCTGCTCCTTGGTGTGAAACCTGTAGTCAACTGTAGTCCTTCTCCTTGAAGCATACGGGTCTGCTTCTCTCCACTTTCGGAGCCCTGAATCTCTCCTGAGTTTCATATCCTCAGCCACAGGATGAGCATCGTTGTGGTTTGGGATCTTGGGCTTGAGCTTTCTAAGAACATTCTCTTCTTCTTCTGCAGCTTCAGGCACTGGGGCCTTGTTCTTCTCAGTAGCCGGGATGCTTCTTGTGTTCCTCTTTGGCTTTGGCTTTGGAGCTGGCTTGGCCCTGGAAGCAGCTGCCCCTGTTCTTATGGCATCACCCATCAGCTTGGGTGCCTTAGGTGCTGGTGCAGCTACCTCTTCTTCTTCCTCCTCATTTTCCATGATGGAAGCCTTGCCAAGCACTCTGGCTACAGTTTTCTTCACCCTTTCTTTCCTCTTCTTGCCTTCAGCAGCAACTGGCTCAATGGGAGTGGGCTTCTCAGTTGATGCTCTGGCCTTTGACATAGGCTGCCTGCCTGCTGGCCTTTTGATCTTCATCCCTGGTTTTATGCCTTGTGCTGGCTCAACTCTCTTGGAAGTTGCTTCCTATTCTGCCACATAATCCTCATCTTCTGAGTCTGAGGTTCTCTTCTTTCTCTGTCTTGTGGCAGCTTTAGGCAGATTGCTAGGGGTGCTCCTGCTGCCATCATCTGAGGAACTTGAGGGACTAGTGCCATCACTCATCTGCACTTGCTGCTCTAACAAGTTCTGGCTATCACTTTGGTCTGACATGATGCAAACTCTGACTGCTGACCCTGTGAATAGGTTATAGATGAGATAGAGTGGATAAGCATCACAAAATGCAGAGATTTTTGCAAAAGAATAATTCAAAAACTTAGTTTTAGTTTCCCACTGAAAGCATCTCGGATCTACCGATTTCTAAACTCGGTGATACCGAAGCAGTTTTGGCACCTAAACTAGTGAACTCGGTCAGACCGAGTCACAGTTCGGTGGCACCGAGACTGCTAGGGTTTCACAGAGTTCCAAAATCGGTCACACCGATAAGTAATTCTCGGTCAGACCGAGTCTCACTTGTGCAATGGCATAAGCCAAATCGGTGGGACCAAGTTTTTCAACTCGGTGGGTCCGAGATGGTTTCGGCGGAAACCTAACCCTAAAATTTTCGAATTAAACCTAATCTACAAGTTCATTGACTGGATAGAAGTTTAACAAACGTGGCAAGAATCATGATGATCACAAGGTGCTAAGAATCGGATTGGGGAATAGCACAAAGATCGAGTCCATACCCTAGTTCGGCGGAGACTCGCTACAGCGGCAACGGCGGGGTTGAATTTTCGTTGACGATGACGGAGACCAGCGACTGGAGGCGGCTGGCGGCAAGGAGACGATCCGGAGACCAAGTTGGCAGAGCAGGCTATCGCGCAGGCGAAGGGGTTCGGAGAAATTTCCAAATTTTTGCCCGTGACTGTATATAGCCCGACCCTGTCGGTGTGACCGAGTGGAACAACTCGGTGGCACCGAGATGCAAAACTGTATACAGTTGTTGCAACTCGGTGTGACCGAATGGTTCAAATCGGTTGCACCGAGATCGAAAACCTAGATCAACTTAATGATCTCGGTAGGACCGAAAGTAGGGTATCGGTCAGACCGAGAATCATAAAGAGGTTTTGGAAGTTTAAGTCTATGACGAATCGGGGACTCCGAGCGCTCCTCACACAGAGTGGTTCGAATCTGACTTGATCAAATTTTGTGATGTAGCATGAATAGAGTTTGAGACGAGAAAAGCATAGATAGCTAGAGGAGGTTCTTAGGCATTCTTGTCCATCCACTTGGCAAAAGGAAATAAAACCAAACAATCAAAACAACAAGTGGATGTCCTCGAATGAGTAAAATATGCAACCAGCATGCTCACACAATAAGATGGCAAATGAAATATGTGACGAGGCATGCACAACCAATTCTAGCATCTATCAAGCAATTTGCGATGACAAGGTCATCTATATATGAGTATATTGACTTAGGAGTCAAGTGAGAACACTTGATCATAGGTCATACTCATCGTTTAAGATCAAGTGGGGTTACCACTTTTACATAAAGCATTGTTGTGTTCACATCTTTAGAGTTGCTTTAGCTCAAGTCTTAGAGTAAAGCTCCCCCTAGATGTGATATCCCCCCTTAGAGGGATGAACTAACCTCGGGTTTTGTCGATGGTGACTTCATGTAGATGTTGAAGATGTGGATGCTCAATGTTGATGTAGATCACTTGGAGCTATCCATTTGAGTGAATTGCACTTTAAATACCTACATGGGTTAGTCCCACAAGGAACAAACAAGGATATCCATAGACATAGAGTGATGCACACACACAAGATGATGTCCATGAAAACTTTTAGGTTACCTTGTCCCTTGTCTTACCAACAAGAGGGTTTGTGACTCCTTGAACTAGTGCAAGATGTGGAAGTTGATTGCACTTGTTCTTGACAAAATGATAAGAGTGAAGTATGTTGGCGGAGTCACCCTCAAGAACTCTCTAGTTCTTCTTCTTTTGGATCCACACCATCTTGATGGGAATCCTTGGAGTTGTAGTCGTACTTGATGAAGTGGAACTTGAAGTAGTCTTGGGAATCCACTTGACTAAGGTCTTAGGAGCTTCTTCAAATGCATCAATTTCCTCTTGAAGCTTGTCCTTGCCTTTTTGCTTTTAGTCTTGTGGTGGAAGATCATCTTGAGCTTGTGTCCCCTTGAAAGAAGTATCATACTTCTCTTGTTGAGGAACAAACTTTGTCTTGGGGTATTGATCTTCTTCCCACTCAACTCCATTGGCATTGAACTTTCATTCAAAACCAACACCTTTATTCTTCCGGTGCATTCCTTGCTTGCGCACAATTTCCTCGAATTGCTTACTCCCGGCAAGGCTTTTGTACACTCCTTTCTCTATAATTCCCTTTAATAAGCTATTTTCTTGCTCAAGTGTAACTTGGCTAAGAGAATCATTAGTGGAATCAAGAGTACTACTAGAAGCAACAATATTGGATTTAGCATGATCATTGTTACTGCTAGAGGAAGAATCCTTCTTGTTCTTGTTACTAGACTTGACTTGAGGCATGTAAGTGGATAAGAGTAAACGCTTGGCAATGTAAGAAGAACTTTTCTTGCGGAGATCATCATTGATTGCTTTTAAGAACTCATGCTCTTGCTCAAGATTGAGCTTTTCAAAGCATAATTTCTCATGAGCTCTAAAAAGTTCTCGATTTTATGATTTTCGAAGATAGTTTCATGAGCTAACTTAAGAGTGTTTAGTTCTTTAGTTAGAGCCTCAATCTTCTCCTTATCATTGTCATTCGTTTTATCTTGATTAGCATGATTAATTGACGTTTCATCATAGTATTCATCACTAGAGTTGTCAACAAGCAAATCATCACCTAACAAGTCATCTTCATCACTATTGAAATCAGCATACTCGGGGTGTGTTACCTTAGGACCTTTGGCCATGAAGCATCTTCCAATTCCTTCATTTGGTGAGTCAAATATGTCGTAGGAGTTGGTTGACACAAGTGCTAGACCGGCAACACCTTCATCTTGAGTATCTTCGGAGTCGGAGTGATAACTTCTCTCGGAGTGGCTGTCGGAGTCGGAGCCGGATACCCATTCACCAACATGAGCTTGATGTCTTCGTTTTGTGTAGCTCCTTGATGATTTTTCCTTCCTTTCCGAATCCTTGCTTCTCCGTGAGTATCTTCGTTCATAACGATCATCTCTACTCCTTCTCTCTCTTGGTGGTGATTCTTTGCTTCTTCTTTTTGGAGAATCTTCTCTTCTCTTGTAGGGAGCCGTACACTCATTGGAATAGTGTCCGGGTCTTCCACAACTGTAGCAGTTTCGCTCTCGACTAGAAGATCTTTTGTCATTGTAGGACCTTGACTTGAAGCTTCTATCTTTGCTTCTACTCTTGTAGAACTTGTTGAAGTTCTTCACCATTAAGCTCAATTCTTCATTGAAGTTTTGTTTCTCACTTGATGATGTAGGGGCTTCACATGAGGCTTTGTAGGCACCACTTGATTTGTTGTGAAGTTCCTCTTTATCCTTAAGTGACATCTCATGAGCAACAATTCTTCCAATCACCTCCGTTGGCTTGAGATCTTTGTAATTGGGCATCATTTGGATCAATGTGCACACGGTATCATATTTTCCATCCAAGGCTCTTAGAATCTTCTTGATGATGAATCTATCGGTCATCTCTTCACTTCCTAAGCCGGCAATCTCATTTGTGATGAGAGCAAGCCTAGAGTACATTTCAGCGACACCTTCACCATCCTTCATTTTGAACTTGTCAAGTTGACTTTGAAGCACATCCAACTTGGATTCCTTGACGGAGTCGGTACCTTCGTGCATATCAATCAAAGTGTCCCAAATTTCCTTTGCATTCTCAAGACGGCTGATTTTGTTGAATTCTTCGGGGCACAATCCGTTGAAGAGAATATCACAAGCTTGAGCATTGTATTGCAACATCTTCAACTCATCCGCGGTAGCTTCACGGTTTGGTTCTTTCCCATCAAAGAAGTCACCTTGCAAACCAACACACACAATAGCCCAAACGGCGGGGTTATGTCCAAGAATATGCATTTTCATTTTATGCTTCCAACTAGCAAAATTAGTACCATCAAAGTAAGGACCTCTACGGTGATAATTTCCCTCGCTAGACGCCATACTCTCCTAGGTTGTGAAACCAAGGCTATGACCACCAAAAGCTATGGAGATCAAAGCAAATGGAGACCAAAGCTCTGATACCACTTGTAGGATCGAAAGTATGTCTAGAGGGGGGTGATTAGACTACTTGACCAAATAAAAGCTTAACCTTTTCCCAATTTTAGTTCTTGGCAGATTTTAGCTATTGTAGGACAAGTCAAGCAATCATCACACAATTCAAGCAAGCATGCAAAGAGTATATTGGCAGCGGAAAGTAAAGCATGCAACTTGCAAGAATGTAAAGGGAAGGGTTTGGAGAATTCAAACGCAATTGGAGACACGGATGTTTTTCCCGTGGTTCGGATAGGTGGTGCTATCCTACATCCACGTTGATGGAGACTTCAACCCACGAAGGGTAACGGTCGCGCGAGTCCACGGAGGGCTCCACCCACGAAGGGTCCACGAAGTAGCAACCTTGTCTATCCCACCATGGCCATCACCCACGAAGGACTTGCCTCACTAGCGGTAGATCTTCACGAAGTAGGCGATCTCCTTGCCCTTACAAACTCCTTGGTTCAACTCCACAATCTTGTCGGAGGCTCCCAAGTGACACCTAGCCAATCTAGGAGACACCACTCTCCAAGAAGTAACAAATGGTGTGTTGATGATGAACTCCTTGCTCTTGTGCTTCAAATGATAGTCTCCCCAACACTCAACTCTCTCTCATAGGATTTGGATTTTGTGGAAAGAAGATTTGAGTGGAAAGCAACTTGGGGAAGGCTAGAGATCAAGATTCATATGGTAGGAATGGAATATCTTGGTCTCAACACATGAGTAGGTGGTTCTCTCTCAGAACATATGAGTTGGAATTGTGTATGTGTTCTGATGGCTCTCTCCACGAATGAAGAGGAGGTGGAGGGGTATATATAGCCTCCACACAAAATCCAACCGTTACACACAGTTTTCCAATCTCGGTGGGACCGAATCAACAAACTCGGTCGGACCGAAAAGGTAAACCTAGTGACCGTTAGAGATTTTCGGTGGGACTGACATGCAACTCGGTAGGACCGATATGGTTAGGGTTTGGGCATAACGTAATCTCGGTGAGACCGATTACACAAACTCGGTGAGACCGAGTTTGGTAATAAGCTAACCAGAGAGTTGGTCAGGCAAACTCGGTGGGACCGATTTGCTCTTTCGGTGAGACCGAAAAGTTACAAAAGGGAAACGGAGAGTTTACATTGCAATCTCGGTGGGACCGATTCACTCTTTCGGTGAGACCGAAAAGTTACGAAAGGGAAACAGAGAGTTTGCAATCCCATCTCGGTGAGACCGAGATCCCTATCGGTAGAACCGAATTGCTAGGGTTTGGCAGTGGCTTATGACAAGTGAAACTCGGTGGCGCCGGATAGAAAGAATCGGTAGGACCGAGTTTGGCTTAGGGTTTAGGTCATATGTGGATATGGGAAAGTAGTTGAGGGTTTTGGAGCATATCACTAAGCACATGAAGCAAGAGGCTCATTAAGCAACACCTCATCCCTCCTTGGTAGTATTGGCTTTTCCTAAAGACTCAATGTGATCTTGGATCACTAAAATATAAAATGAAGAGTCTTGAGATTTTGAGCTTGAGCCAATCCTTTGTCCTTAGCATTTTGAGGGTTCCACTTTCACATCCATGCCATGCCAATCATTGAGCTTTCCTAAAATAGTCATCTTGGAATAGCATTAGCTCAATGAGCTATATGTTGTTATGAATTACCAAAACCACCTAGGGATAGTTGCACTTTCAGCTGCTGATCTCCTCAGGCGTTTCTAGGAGCCCCTCTCTGCTAACAACATCGCTGACATTGCCAAGCTCACAGGCCTGGATTGCGAAGCTCTGAAGATTGCAGCGGGCATGGCTGGAGCGAGCGGCGAGGATGCATCAGTGCTGTGATCATGATAGTTCTCCATCGTAGTCTTCGTCGACGGCTGGTCTTAAACCAGTTTGAGTTAGGTTTTATTCCTATGTGTCATGCCCCGTGTAAGGTAGGAGTAGTTAGGCGATGCCGGAGTTTGGGGTCTATTGGTGGCTGGTGTAGTCCCCAGCAGGTTTGTAAGGCTTGTGTGCTCGTTTATTCCTTCAGTAGCTATGTTAGTCGACGAAGAGAAATCCTCTGTCCCCATGATTGATACGAACTTCAGAATCATGTCCTGGAACGTGCGGGGCCTAAACTCCCCTGCAAAGCGCTCGGCCGTCTGCGAAGTGACTCACGCCAACAAAATCACGATCCTAAATCTACAGGAAACAAAGATCGAATCCTGGTCTACACAACTAGTAGTAGAAGTAGGGGGGCCTTCACTTCAGGGCTGTGTAGTGCTGCCCGCGACAGGCACTAGAGGTGGTGCCGCAATTTTTTGGGATAAGCAGGTAGTTGACATAGTCTCTCACATGATCGCAAGTTTCTCCATCACGGTTAGGGTCCAGTTCATCGACAGCAGTGATTTCTTTTGGATGACAACCATCTACGGGCCGATAGAGGATGATCAGAAAGAAAACTTCCTTTCTGAACTCGCCAGCGCGGCCCCTCCCCCAGCTGAACCTTGGATGCTTAATGGCGACTTCAACATGATTTACCGGGCCAGCGACAAAAGCAATGGACTGATCAATAGAAGGATGATGGGCCGTTTTCGCCGGGCAATCGACTACGCAGGGGTCAGAGAAGTCAAGTGCAAGAACAGGCGATTCACTTGGAGTAATGAACGAGACGATCCTACTTTATGCAGCATTGACAAGGTCTTTTGCAACTTGGCATGGGAAGACTTGTTCCCCGACGTGTTGCTTACAGCGGCTTCCACGTCCTTCTCCGATCACTGCCCCCTGCTGTTAGCAAACGGTACGCCGCCAGTTAGGAAAGCAAGGTTCAGGTTTGAAAGCTTTTGGCCACAATTCCCGCACTTCCATGAGACAGTGCAGCACGCCTGGGATCGGCCAGTCAACCACGACTGCCCGTTCATACGCATCGGCAGGAAACTACAAAGGACAGGGGCTGACCTGAAAATCTGGAGCAAATCGCTCTTTGGAGGCGCCAAGATGCAGTTCCACATCGCAAACACAGTGATATTACAGTTGGACCTGGTGCAAGAGTCCAGACATCTGACGGAGCAGGAGTGTGTGCTTCGCAAACAACTTAAACTCAAGGTGATTGGGCTGGCCGCAATCGAGACAGCCAGAAAGCGACAAGCATCCAGGATCATGTGGCTCAGGGCTGGCGACGCAAACTCAAAGTTTTTCCACGCAAAAATCAGAGCAAGAAGGAGAAAGAACTACATTCATTCGATCAGGGTGGGCAACACTGTCATTACTGAACATCAGGAGAAGGCTTCGGCCGCACGCGACCACTTTACAGAGATTTTGGGAAGGAGCCGGCAGCGAAACTGCACCCTAAACTGGGACAAACTGCATTTGCCAGTAGTCGACATGACGGGGCTCGATCTACCTTTCACCGAGCATGAGGTATGGGCGGCAATTCAGGCCTCGCCGGCGGAAAAAGCGCCTGGACCAGATGGCTTCACCGGTCGTTTCTTCAGGGCTTGTTGGAACATCATCAAGCATGACATTATGGCAGTTTTCCAGAAATTTTATGATCTAGCAGGAGCAAACTTTGACGATCTAAACAGAGCGTTCATAGCACTGCTGCCGAAAAAGGATGGAGCAACGGAGATGCGCCACTTCAGGCCTATCAGCCTCATACACTCCGTGTCAAAGCTGATAGCTAAGGTCCTATCTATGCGGCTGGCCCCAAAACTCAAGGACCTCATCTCACCGGCGCAATCTGCTTTCCAAAAGGGCAAGTGCATCCACGATAGCTATCAGTATGTGCAGGGTTGTGTAAGAGCACTCCACAGGGAGAAGAAATCGGCCCTTCTTTTCAAACTGGACATTGCCAAGGCCTTCGATTCAGTTTCTTGGGAATACATACTGGAACTGCTTCAGAGAATGGGTTTTAGCCCACAATGGAGGGACTGGACCGCCATGCTGTTATCCTCTGCCTCCTCCTCCATCCTCATGAATGGCGAGCCTGGTGAGAAGTTCTGGCACCGACAAGGCCTGCGCCAGGGAGATCCTTTCTCCCCGCTTCTCTTCATCATCGCCATTGATCCACTTCACCGCCTGCTAACAGCGGCTACGGAAAGAGGGACGCTGGCCTAGTTGCCGGGTCGGGGGGCGAGCATGAGGATCTGCCTTTACACAGATGACGCAGTCATATTCGCCAATCCATCCAAGGCGGAGGTGGACACGCTTCTTGATCTGTTGACAAAATTCGGAGAAGCAACAGGGCTGCAGCTCAACCAAAGTAAATCTTCAGTGGCAGCCATTAGGTGCGAAGACATCGATTTGTCGGAAGTGCTACAGGGTTTCGGCGGCACTCTGACTGGTTTCCCCCTGACTTACCTCGGCTTGCCGATCTCGATGGCCAGGCTGAGACTGAGCCACTTCCAGTTCTTGATTGACAGAATTAAAGCGCGACTGGCGAGGTGGAAAGGAAAACTGCTCAACTTGGCAGGTAGGAGGGTGCTGGTACGTAGCGTCCTCTCCGCCCTGCCAACTTTTGCCATGACTATTCTAAAAGTGCAAAAGAAGATCATTCGAGAGATGGACAAGGCCCGAAGGCGTTTCCTATGGTGCCAGGATGACCAGCTCGCCGGGGGTAAGTGCAAGGTAGCCTGGTCGAAGGTCTGCTCCCCGGTGAGTGCAGGAGGGTTGGGGATCCTAGATCTAAACAAGTTCAGCACTGCCCTGCGCCTCAGATGGCAGTGGCTAACATGGGATCAACCAACAAGGCCGTGGGTGCAGCTAAAGCCCTCGGTGTCGGAGAAGGACCGAGAGATTTTCAGTTTGGCAACAAAAGTTCAGATTGGAAACGGCCGCAAAGCAGACTTCTGGAAAGACAATTGGATAGGCGACTCCCCGCTGGCAATCTCATACCCAACAGTCTACAATCACGCCCGCAGAAAAAGTAGAAGCGTTGAAGCATCCCTCCGGAATGATCAGTGGATCAAAGATTTGCAACATGGTGACACCATGGCCATTGCACCTGGTTTTCTGTCCATGTGGCGTATGTTACAGGCCGAAAACACAGTGCTGCGCCCACAAGAGGACGACCGCATACGATGGAGGCACACCAACAATGGATGCTACTCTGCAAATTCAGCATACAACATACAGTTTCAGGCCCCGGGTCAACCCATGTTCAACAACCTAATCTGGAAGGTCTGGGCTCCAAACAAGCACAAGATGTTCATGTGGCTACTTCTCCAGGACAGGCTTTGGTGCAACAATCGACTTCAGAGGAGGGGTTGGCCGAACAATTACTTCTGCCAACTGTGCCTTCGCAATCTGGAAACGTCCACACATTTATTTTGGGATTGCAGTTTTGCGCGGGAAATTTGGCTGCACACGGCAAGGCGTTCTGGATGCTCCTCCCTATCATCATTGACCAGGGGCCTCACCTCATCAGCTCAGGTATGCCAGCAGGCCATCAACCAGACTTTACCTCATAACAGAAGAGCAATCAGATCAATGATCATTATGGTTCTGTGGGAGATCTGGTACGAGAGGAATGAATGCACCTTCAGGGGGGCGACTCCAAGTTATCAGCGGATTTGTGCAAAGATCAGTAGTAACTTAGAACAATGGAGATTAGCGGGAGCAAATAAGCTAGAGGCCCCGTTCGGGGATATGTTGGGAGAAGATTGACTTCAGAGTTTCCTGCATAAGATGGCGGTCACTTGACCGGCTCTTATTATTTTCTATTCTTGATCGCTTCGATCAACCTTTGTACTCTCCTTCCTGCTAAATCAATGAAGCCAGCAATGCTGGGTCTTTCAAAAAAAAAACCTCTTGAGTTGCTGATCATTTTCTTTGACTTGACTCTACATGCAACCCTTCCGTAGCATTTACCTGCATTAACTTGAGCAATAATATTTGTACCATTTACTTTACTATTAGTAACAGAAGAATATAAAACCAATCAGTTACTAAGCAAGATTTGCAGGTGCAATGTATTGATTGATTGATGAGTCGATCACAGCTGCTAGAAGAAGGAAGAATCAGGCGCAGATCACAGATGATGGATCTTGGAGTGTGGGGTGAGAACAAAGGTGAGGTGAGTCGTCCGAGTTAAGAAAACTCAGACACATTTCCTTTCCTCATATGTTGAAGCTCCGAGCAGAATGGATCTATTGTTAGTAGCATCGTCACCTTCAAATCCCGTGTTTTTTGAGATCACACCTGTGTTTGTCTCCTCTTCCAAACTGAATCTGGTTTTAACAGTAGATCATTACTGTTTTAACTACTTGATGCTTAATGCTTGTATTTCATAAATTTTCCTGGGAGAATGGAGTTATATCTAGAGCTACAGTTTGTGATTTAAGGATCTAATAGGCATGTCATGGCAAGTAATTTAACTCAGCAATTGCCATGCTCCAGCATAAATCATGTTCTGTTGCAGCACCTAGCATTTAGATACCTTTGATTCATGGATGTACGATAGGCCTGAAGCTTGAGCAGTTCATATTCGACATATCCATTTATTCCCCATCCATGACACTTTTCGAGGTTCGACTTTCAACTACCTACCCTAAATATAGCATCTTCTGCCCCCTCTTCTTTTCCTGTTTTTTGTGAGCATTAAAACCTTGAGATATTCATCGGTGCATATCTAAAAATTCAGGTGCTATGTGAAGAGGAATTTGCACCAGTGAAGAACGTGAACGGCACAACCTACGATACCCTGAGGCTACTCCAACTGCACAACAGATGGGTAATTTGTCAGCATTTCCTGTACCAACTTGTAGAATTCAATTACAACTCAGGCATTTCATGATATAACTTTTATGATCATCTTTATGATGATCCCTTTCCCTCGTGAGCTTCGAGCTTTCTCCTCTCAGCTCGTATGCCGGAGAAAGCCTTGAGATGATTTTCCACGCACCGACATTCCACACGCCCACTGAGATTTCGCTCTAGGCGCATCAGGTCATGGCAGCAACAACAACAAATGGAAGAAGCAATGTTGCACAGGGATTGCAAGGCCGAAACCTTGGGACACATGGGATTTCGACTTAAATATTACAGGATATGCGTAGACGTGAGTTTGACTTCCAGATAATACATGCCAACCAATTTTAAAGTTGTGTCGTGCATGACAGTGGAAACATCTGTGAATTGCACAGGATCCTACAGAGCAGATGGGCATCATCAACGTGCATTATGTGGCACATAACCATGTTAAGATGCTCTTAGCCCAGGTATATAACATAAGGTATCTTTGTGTGAAGATTGGTGGCTTGGTTTCATTTTGACAATCTAGAAGCTTTTTGATTGGTGTTTCCCTCGGTAGGGTAGTGGAGAAAAAGGAGACTTACCCAAGGTTTATTTTTCTCTCTAGCAATAATTAATTTTGTACTACTTAGATAACTTGTTAAATGTTTTTTACTGCTTGATCACACATATCATATTTATGTGCTAAGAAAGGGAATTGTTAGCAGAAACAAATAATGTTGTGTGTTGGTGTCATGTAGGTAACTGCACGGCAACTGCTGTCATTAGAGGTTCAATTTGATTAAACTGACACATCAAGATCTCCATTAGGACTTACTTGCTAGAAAGGTCCTTTGTGTGGAGACTCTAAAAACATGAACGCCTGTATGTGTCCGGTTATTCTAAAGCTATTTAATATATTATTGGTGTCAAGAGGACAAGTCCAGGTTTCTCATGTCAAGTCTATAAGTTTCTAGCCAAAGAATAAACTGCCCTCAAGGGTCATACTGAAAAAAAAACAGCATCAGGAAGTTGATTCAATAATCCATGCTCTGTTTGTCCCCTTGTTTGTTAGTTATTCAGTTACGAGCCTGGGTGGGAGTATTGATTACTGTTTGTAGAGATTATAACTCTTAGAGTTGCATCGAAATTATTGAGATTTTTGAGGGATTTCAGTGACGCACTCGAAATAGCTCAACCCTGCCGGAATTCTGATAAATATATTTGGCAACGTATGTTACCGGCTGTTATTCCAACGAGTACGGACAAGTAAATTTATCTATTTTATCATCATAAATTTCAACATACAATTATTTATTTTATTATCAATTATCAATTAATTTATTAATTTGCAACAATGTGTTCGGTCATTTTGTTTTCGATTCTATGCTCTCATGGAATTAATGATAAATAATTGGTTTGTCCGTTTGAACAGGGAGAACTCTATGTTGCACATCGTTGCATCTTCCACATGAAATATTCATGTTAACTATGTGTGTATTATTTGTTCAGTATGGTTATTAGTTGAGAAAGAAATTTACATTATACTTGCTCAAGTACCGTGTGAATGAAGCTAAAGACAACGTTCATGACGTTGTACGGGAATATCTTAAGCGCATCAAATAGATCTTAGTTTGTAACATATATTCTCATTTGAATCATTGCTCTATATGTATAGATCATTGAAATACATTTTTTTAATGAAAATGCATTACACTGAAGTGGATTTCAATAGCTGTCCAATAGTTGTGTGCTATCTTTTTCTAGACATGCAGATTTTGACATGCATTATGTTTATAGATGTAATCAGGAAAATTTAAAAGGCCCGTGACAACGCACGGGCGTTCTACTAGTTGACCTTAAAGTTTAATATGTCAAATGGAGATCCAAGAACACCAACTCCCGAAAGGGAAGGGCAGTGGTCGAGGCCACTATGTTTGAGTGTTTGGCTTGGGCTCAATAATCAAAACTCTTTATTGAAGCACATTTGTGATCAAAGTGACTATAGTGAATGAATTTCCCCTTATGTCTTCTGCTCACTCCACCCTAAATGCGCCTCCGTGTGCACTCGTAGCTAGTCTTCAACCATGTAATCTAATTCATGCTTTTCTAAAATGATACGCAATTGCAAAAAGGAAGAAGCAAAAAGGAAGAAGAAAAGAGAACGATCTTCATCCTCTGCTTTCTACCCGCTCCCCTCTGTTCTTCCCCAAATCCCTGACCCCTGCCGCTAGGCTATCTCCCTCTTCTCCTCCGATCAGGGACATAACCGCATAGCCCAGGGAGGAGACGCCCCAGCGAAGCACGCTAGTGTAATTCTGTGCGCCCACACATGCAAGCGCATATTGTGTTCCCATGCAACATACAGTAGCAAAGAAGGCTACAGCTGAAAGAAGACACCACAAGGTAGCAAGACCAAATAACATTCTCACCTGGTGTTGAAGTTCCAACATCACATGAAAAAAATTGGATTATTCACTCTGCAACCAGAGCAGCTGACCATTACGGTCGTTATCGCAGACAAGAATCATGCATGTCCCTGCACTTGCGGATAAATACAGATGACGGGAAATGAAATGAAGTCCACGATATCATACCAACTATCCACGTTAAAGTTACACAGGGCAACGGCAGATTTCTACAGATGAATTTTCTCCCACTCTCATAGGCTTCTCTCCACAAAATCCCAGATCCTCTCCTCCATATAGATCCGGTCGTCTAGCTGGCGTGGCATGTGCCTCTCGTCAGGGAAGAGGAGGATCTCGTACGACTTGCGTTCCGCCATCAAACTGTTGATGAGCCTAGCCGTGTGCCTAAAATGCACGTTCTCGTCAATCATCCCGTGGATGAGGAGCAGCTTCCCCCTGAGATTCTTCACATGGTGCATGATTGACCCGTACTCGTAAGCATCACTATGCTCTGAGGGCAGACCCAGGTACTTCTCTGTGTAAAAGGTATCGTACCCGTCCCATGCAGTCACTGGGGCACCAGACACAGCGCAGCAGAATGTGTCGGAAAACCTTGATAGGCACATCGCCGAGAGAAAACCACCGTAACTCCAGCCATACAGACCAATATGTCCAGGCTTCGCAAGGCCTTGCTTTATTAACCACTCAGTACCAGCTAGTTGATCCTCAGCATCGACACGACCAATGTTGTACTTAAGCTGTCCCTCAAAATGCAAACCTCGCCGTGCAGATCCCCGGTTGTCCATCTGCCAGAATATATATTGTCATGAGACCAGTGATAGATATAGGTCATGCCTGGGATGCAAGCTATATGCATCTATCCAATTATGTAATGATATTATGTAATTATTATTCCATGGTTTGCAATTGTTAGGAGCACAACAAACACAGCAGGTGCATAATAACAGGATTCCGGATTTAAGCCATCACCCCGTTTGAAGATCAACCACTAGCATCAATAATTTTACTTTTATATACAAATGTGCTAGAAAAGGTTGGCATTCTAAAAACAAATCTAGCAGATTCCCTAAAAACTGCCTTCACTTTGTTTGCTTGTACTTGATCACTTCTTTTATGGGTTGTCATGGGTTTATGTTGGGTTTCATATCTAGCCTACGCAAATTGCTTGGGACAAAAGGCTCTGTTGTTGCTGTTGTAAAGAAATGCTACCTAATAAAACCTTGTTGAACGAAATAATACTAATAATAATGATGTTTACCTTCCAGACTAATATTCCCTTACTTCGCAGATACTGAGCCCTCATGTCAACAGTGCTAATCCATGAATCACTAACGAGCTGGACACTGGGACCACCATAAACATTAACAAGTGTTTTGTAGGGAGGCGGTCCATATTTCTTCTCATCGGGAAGATAGAGAGTTCCATAAAATGAAGTCCCATCCTTTCCTGTAAACTGGACCATCTCTGGAGACAGCTGCTGAAACTTTTTAAGTGGCTGAACTGTTAGTGGCTGCTCATACAGAGGCATTATTACACTTCCATCAAGCAAAGAACACAACAGGATCACAGGTGGTGATTTTACTGAGTCATACACATCAATAAACCTTAGCAACTGATGGTCAAGAATTACTGAATGCCGTCCAGTTCCACGAGTCAACCTCTTAGGGGCTTGTAATGGAAGGCTCCAATCAGGAAAGAGGTTGGTGCAGTACAGATTTGTCTCCAATGGTCCATCCAGTGTTCCAGTAAAATATATAAGTCCAGAACTCTCATTGACACCAGCAATTTGGTCGACCAACCAGTCACCTTGCGTGATAGGGCCTAAGCACTCACCATTCTTGTCATGAAGATACAAGTGTCTAAATCCTGTCTTCTCACTGGCCCAAATAAACCCACCTGGATGTTTACTACTCACTCCATTGTCTAGAGGAGTGAAACAATCATGTAATGTTATCCATATATCATGCTCTTCTTCAAGTAAGACTTCCCTTTTACCGGTGGCAATATCAAACTTAAGTAGCTTAAGTTTTGTGTGAGCTCTATTGAGAACTTGAACAGCAAGAGCATTATGATGCATCCAGTTAACCCTAGCTAGATATTCTTCATCACCATGTGCTCCATTTGGTTCTCCGCAAAGGAGATCCATCCAAGTTACCTCTCCTCCACCGGAAGAAACAACTCCAAGTCGCACTTTAACATTAGCTGCTCCAGCAAATGGATAAGCATGATCTTCTTGAGCATCTAGACCAACAGAACTTTTACCCTGATGCATAATTCTGTATAGTGGAATGGCAGATGAATCTACTTCAGTAAATGCAAGGTGTTTACTATCAGGAGACCACCAGAATCCCATCTTCCTTTCCATCTCTTCCTAAATTGAGTAATGCAAAGTATTAGATAGCAGTCACCAAAACAAATTTCATACTAATGCTAATGGATTACCCTCTAGTACCTGAGCAATATACTCAGCAAGTCCATGGACCTGAAAAGAGAGAACAAATAAAAATGTTAGATTTGGAGTTTTTCAACACTTACCCAGTATATACAGTTGTAATAATACCGTTAGCAAAAGAACATGCATGATGTACAGTTACATTCATCAATGATTGATGATGATGAATTATTGGTGGAAGGGGGTGAACACTCTTTAGCAGGTTAAGAACATGAATTAAGTTTGCTAGTTACCAGTTAAGTCCAAACATAAGCGAGCTGTTTGGCCCCGGATTTAGCCTATTTTTGTGGTAGGCCAAAAGTTCAACTGGATTAAGAATGTGTTACTAACAAGAGACTGACATGGAACATCTGACCACAATACTAGCATATACAATACCAAATCAGTACCATTAAATTCATCATTGAATATATTTTCACATCATATAGATATGTTATTGTAAATGTTCATTTTGTTTTCTATAAACTTAGTCAAACTTTACAAAGTTTGAGTTCAGTCAAAGCTAATATGTAGAGTAAATAAAACGGAGGGAGTAACATTCTGCGATCTCTGGACAAAACTGGACATGGTAACACACGGCAACAGCAAACATGCTCCTATTAAAATACTATTTGCAACAGAAAACATGCTCCTATTAAAATACTATTTGCAACAGAAAAGCAAGGAACTACCTTTCCACTTTCTCTTGCACCGTAGGTCAATTGCTTAGTTTCACCATCATCAAAACCAAAGTTATATGTCTTGCACTGCAGTTCATCATCCCTGACATATGCAATCATGGTCCCATCTGGAGATAGATGTGGGTCAATAATTGGTGATGTGGAAGAACTTTGTAGCTTGAGTACTGGTTCAGAGCCAGACAGGTCCTGAAAGTAAACCTATTGAAAAAGGAAAAGCTAGTTATACATCTCTTGTGAAATCTAGTATCTTCAAAGTTGTAGAAGTATTTTCAGAAACATCAAACCCCCTATACCAATACAAGTATATACATGATATATGCATGTTAGCACTAAAGTAACCATAAATGAAAAAGAAACAGCATAGTTGCCAAGTTTCATTCTTTAGACCAAAAATAAAATTACTATTAGAATCATAAGACAGCAGCTACCTAGTAAAACAAAATTAGAATTGGATAAAACGGCTAGCAAGGAAAAAAACTGAAAATATTCAAGAACCAGAGAGTACCCATGTAAAAAGACAGAATCGTTAAACAATGGTTACACAATAATTAGGAGCTGTATTTCACAATAATACTGCAGAGCAGACAAATGTTGTCTATGAGTGGGACCACATACTCCTAAGAGTATAGAATCATTTTCCTATATATATTCCTACACGTCCGGGAGGAGACACACACACACACACACACACACTCACTCTACATGTCAGAGTACTTACATCTGCATCTCATATACTACAATGTGGTATGACTACCATATCATTTTGAGTATGGTCGGATACAATTTTCTAAGATATTCCAAAGTGAACTCGGAGAAAAAATTGCAAGTGAGCCCTATAGTGTTTAGTATATTTTAAACTCTGTGCATTGTATTACTATTTCCAGTCCTGAGGTCAATAGTTCTTTCACGCGAGGGGTCGATGGTTTGATTTGCCCTGAAATATTACATTTTCCTTTGGGGGGAGGCGGTCACAGTTGCAGTTTTTCTGCTGAATCGAGCAACGGCCGGAAGGCTAACCAGAATGATGCCATTTGAGGGGTGGCACAGGAGAAAGCCCGCTGTCCATCATCGTCGCACCTTTCAATCTCTGGTGTACATCAAGCCAGCTCAGATGAACGTAACCTGCGATGCCATCTTTGATGAAGAGGCAAGCTGGATTGGGAGGCTACCAACTCAGGTCATCTCTGCAGCGACTTCATCATCAAAGACCAAGCAAGTTGCTCTTGCCGCACCAAGTATAGCTGCAGGGGGGAACACCTTCCCCTGTTCCTGCACCATCCCCTGCTCCACAGCCATCTCCAGCATTGCTGCCGGCGACACCAAGCCCAACGTTGTAGCCCACGCAACCTGAGTTAATGTCATCGCCGCCCAATGACAACGAGCAGGTAGACGTGTCTCATGACGACACACCGCTGAGCTACCGAGGTATTGATAACGTGCTCAGCAACGCCCCTGTTCCTGAACAGGTGGTACGGAAGCTCCTCGGCGACACGTGGCTTCAAGAATTAGAGCATCCCTACTTATTTTGTCAGCACCAAAGACTAGCTCGCAGACAACCTACCAAAGGCATTAGGGGCAAGCTCGCTTCCATAAGCTCAGTGTAAGGATTCGAATTGTCAAGGAAACATACAGGGATTTTTTTGGTGCGTGTGTACTGATTGGGGGTGGGGGGAGCTAGTCAATCTGACTTTTGCCTGATACTGCCAGCTGCTACAGCAGCATGGTCGGTTTAGCAACCAACTTGCGTATGTACTATATACATAGCCCTTCTGGGCAACAATACAAGCTACAGCTTCAGAAAATAACACTCCTGTGTTCAGCTCCTCCTAGTCTGATTCTAACACAGATTACCAAATAAATAGTATATAGACTACTGAAATATTCTTATATGCTACATACAATAGCTACATACTATCCGGTATGAAAGATACTACCTACAATGTACAAAACACATGTTGAACATGTGGTGTTATCATGTTAGTGTGATGAATCATCGGTGTTATAATGAAGGGATTTTTCCATCCTAAATATTGATCTAAAAAGGACATATGAATTCTGATAGATGCAACTGCAGGATTAACAACATCCAATCCATTTTTTGTGCAGTTGGTTAAAAACATATCTGTCAAGCCTGGACTGGCATCAGAAGACATGGCATGAGACGACAGGGTGATTAGCGCCAAGTAGCATATCAGGAAAGACTGCACGCTGGACTGGCTAATTTTAGACTTGCAAGTGAGATAGAGTGAGGGAATGGCTATACAGCCAAGGCACTGATGTGATGTGACAGATTATCACTGGAGAAAATAAAAGTGAATTCTCTCCAATTATTCTGCTTCCTCTCCAAATTCTTCTTCCACACCTCACATCACTTTTTCTTGTTCTGTGTTCTATTCCAATCCCATCATAGGCAGGTTTTTAACAATATTGAACAAGGCAATACAACATTTTCCCTCATATGCAACCAAGATGTCAGCAAGAACTACTCTATGTACTCCCTCCGTCCCAAAATTCTTGTCTTATATTTGTCTAGATACGGATGTATCTAACACTAAAACATAATACATCCGTATTTAGACAAATCTAAGACAAGAATTTTGGGACGGAGGGAGTACGATAACTTGGCACAATTTCTATATGGTAGTGAGTTTTTAACAATTTTCTATCTGTCGGTTGTGATTCCCATCTCCTAACATGCATCATATATTCATCATATCGACCCCTAGCGAGAAAGAACTATTGACCTCGGGACTGGAAGTAGTAATACAATGCACAAAGTAATAAAGCTAATAAATTCAATCAGATTCAATGAGGCAACACGTTCATGCACTGAACAAATAGCGGAAGGTTGGAAGAGAAATTACGAACCCCTGAAGGGAGAGGCACGACAATGCCCGCACGAGAAGAGGGGCCGCCAGAGCGACGGGCACGCCACTCGTACCGAGTGACCCCAAGGCCACGCTCCCGGGAACGCTCGCGGCGTAGCCGCTCCTCGGCGGATAGATTGCTCTCCTCGAGCCCGCCGCCGTCAGGGGGAGCGAAGAGCAGCTCCTGGCGGCCCTTGGCGGGGTCGAAGGTGAACACCTTGCGGTGGAGCGTGCCGTCGGGGCTGTACAAGAAGGCCACTCGCCGGTCGTCGGGGCTAAAGCTGAGCGCCACCGGCGCCCCGTAGCCAGGCAGGGGGTGCTGCACGATATCCTCCACCCGCATGCTGAGACACCCACCAGATTCCTCAATGCCTCCGCAGTCACCGCTGCTGCCGGCGACGATGGAGCCGGCTAGGGGCATCTCCGTCTCGCGGCGCGGCTTCTTGCGGTTCTGCTGATCCGACCTCTCCGCCCCCGCCACGTCAAGCGATCGCATCGACCGCGAATCAACCGCCGGTAGCTCGGGACCGGCCTCCAGAGATCACGGTTTGTTTCTTGGGGTTCTTTCCAGGCCGTAATACCGTGATCTTGCGGACGGAGGACAAGAGAGGTGGGATCTCTCCGCCGGGAAGCCAAGAAACGCCGAGCCTTCCCCGCCAGAGAGGTCGGAGAAGGGTCGCCCGGCGAGGAGGCCGCCGCTTCGGGAAGGGGGAGGAGGGGAAGTGATTTTGCGTTGGAGTTTGGTCGTTGGTTGTTCCAAGGAGCCTATCCTTATATTTGTAAAGAAAAAAAATGTTCGCCTATTCGCATTTTGGTTGGATTATAGTATAATTTTGTTAAACGGGTATCATTGTTGACTTGGTTCTCTGTAATCGTACTATCCTCGACATGGATAAGGGCCTCTTTAATTCAAAGGATTCTTGTAGTAGACTTTTTTCCTGTGTTAATCGATTTATTGGTTGTTTTAAATTTTATAGGAATCTTTCCTAAGAATTTCCTTGTACAACATACGTTTCACAGAAATGTTAGAATCTTAGGGCTCTTTGGATTGAAAGGAATTTCATAGGATTAGAATCCTTACGAATTTTTCATGCATAGACTATTTGATTCGTATAATTGAAATCCATAGAAAAATTCCAAATGATTGCTTTGCACTCTATTTTGAAGAAAAAAATTCATCCACTCAAAAATAATTGTGCAATTTCTTTGTTTTTTTACATCAAACACTCTCTAGTCCAAATCCATATGTTTTGCTAATTCAAGTGAACATGACACTTCAATCATGTTTTTTTCTATGGAAAATGATATCACACAAATGTTCGTTGGGAACGTCAGTCCAACGAACGCCCCACAGATCGTTGGATATAGAGCACCGACCTTAGAGATGGTTGAGTCGCCCCACTGTATCGATGGTTCAAGACCGAGATTTGCTCCTCTCACGATAAAGATACTCTTTGGGCTTGCTCGTGTTATGGTATCATTATCGTTTGGCCATACACTTGTGGTGGTGATCACCGGATACCGGAAAAAGGACACGAGTAAAGAGAATGAAACTAGTAATGAGGATCACTGGTATAGTGATCAAGGAGTTGATCACGAGGATACCAATTATCTCAGCTCGTGTTTTGTAAACGTATCGCGCAACAAAGCGAATAGTATTCATAAATAAAGGTTCGCTCGAGAACTTCATGAATATACGGGAGTTAATAAGGGTGTCCAGATCTCATTGTTAACTATTGTCCGGAAGGTGTTCTAGGACATGTTTGATTATTTTAGAACATGTAGGCTCACACGCTTAACGGGTGTAGGATCATAAGTAGGTCTAGAGGGTGATGATTAGACTACTTGACCAAATAAAACCTAGCATTTTCCCAGTTTTAATTATAGGCAAGTTTTAGCAATAATCACAAGCCCAGCAACACCCTACACAACAAGTCTCGATAGTAGGCAGTGGAAAGTAAAGACATTGCATATGAATGCAAAGTAGGGGACCGGAGATATCAAACGCAATGAAGACAGGGTGATTTTTGGCGTGGTTCCGATAGGTGGTGTGCTATCGTACATCCACGTTGATGGAGACTTCAACCCACGGAGGGTAACGGTTCCACAAAGAAGCAACCTTGTCTATTCCACCATGGTTTACGTCCACAAAGGGATAGCCTCACTCGGGGTAGATCTTCACGAATTAGGCGATCTCCTTGCCCTTACAAACTCCGTGGTTCAACTCCACAAGTTTTGGAGGCTCCCAAGTGACACCTAACCAATCTAGGAGACACCACTCTCCGAAAGGTAACGGATGTTGTTGTTAATGATGAACTCCTTTCTATTATGCTTCAAAAGATAGTCTCATCAACACTCAATCACTCTCTCAAAGATTTGGCATGATGGTGGGAAAAGGTCTAGAGTGGAAAGCAACTTGAGGGGTATAGAAATCAAGGATCAAATGGTTGGAGTGGAATGCCTTGATCTCAACACAAGTGTAGGTGGTTCTCTCTCAGAAAATGGATATGGGAAGTGTAGTTTTGTCCTAGTTGCTCTCTCTGAGAGTAGGTGGTGTGGGTAGGGTGTTTATAGCCATCACAAAAGATCTACCGTTACAAACTTTATGCACAACTTGATGGCACCGAAAGTAAATCTCGGTGAGACCGACTAGTGCAAAAGATTCAAACGTTAGACGTTTCGAGGAGACCGCATGAATCCACTCGGTGGCTCTGATATGTGATGACCTAAGCACTTGCATAGTTTCATTAATTCCGATCGATTTCACTCGCACTACAAAAAAAGACACATATATGACATTTTGGGCCGAACGAATTTTTTTTCTGTCATACTTATGACACTTCTATGACGATAATTGTGACAAAACCCGGTATCATCATAAATGTGGTGGGGTCCTACTTCTATGACAAAAAATCATGACAGGAAATGGGCTTTTCGTCTTGGGCGAGCTGGAGACGCAGCTGCATGACATTCTTTGGGCTGTCCATGATGGGAAAAACCATGGTAGAAGCGACGGCGAGGAAAATTTCGGGGAGTTCCCGGTTACGGTGGGTGGTCGGGGGCCGAGCGATGCACGTTTCTCTCCTACACGTACGCGCGTGTGTGCGAGGCGTTGGACTCTAACTGAACCCGAGCGATCGCACTGCAGGCTACGCGTTATTGAACTCGAGTGATCGATCGATCCCTTGATGTTAACTGAACCCGAGTGATTCCTTCGCTACTGCTGCTAACTGAAGCCGATCGAACACTGCTGCCTCCTTCCCTTGATGAACAGTGAGTGTTGTTGAGGGGGTTTGGATGAATAGTTCTTGGTGGGGGGTTGGATGAACAGGACCCCGTGGTAGTAGAGGCCGTTGTCGCTGGATGAACAGTACCCCGATCGATCGAGCCGGTGGATGAACAGGACCCCATGAAGGGCTAGATGAACAGGATCCCATGGAGGGCCGGATGAACAGTAGCCGGTGGAGGGCTAGTTGAACAGTAGCTAGTGGAGGGCTAGATGAACAGTAGCCCGTGGAGGCGTGGTTGAACAGGACCCCGTGGAGGTGGCGGAGCGCGCGGTGGAGGCTGGATGAACAGGAGCCCGTGGATGAACAGTCGCAGGTGGAGGCTGGAGGAGGTCGACGGTGGATGAACAGTAGCCCGTGGAGGCAGGAGGAGGTTGACGGTGGAGATGAGCAGTATCCCGTGGAGTCCCGTTTTGCGGTACGCCACACCCCTCCCGATGAATAGGACCCCTGTTTCGACCGTAGCGCTCCAACACAAGTCCGTTTCCTCCATTTTGCGGTACCCCACACCCCTCCCGATCAACAGGACCATGTTTACTCCGTTTTGCGGTACGTCAGACCCCTCCCGATGAACAAGATCCCATTTCGACCGTGGCCGATCGAACACAAGGTTGTTTCCTCCGTTTTGCGGTACGCCAGGCCTCATTTTCATCGCCTGTTTCGTCCAATCCGGTTGGCTCCTGATGAACACGACGTATTCCGACCCAGTCGGTTGCCTCCCGATGAACAAGACATTGTTTCTCCGTTACGACCCAGCCGGGTCGCTACCCGATGAACAGGACGTCGTTGCTGCCGTTCGTTGCCTCTCCATGTACACAAGCCCTGGCCGTCTGTATATATATGCGCGAGTAGGCGTTCGAGACCCTACCCATATGTACGTACGTGGCCGTATTTTCTTTCTTGCACCTTGGCTGTTGTACGTATGTGTATATGCTACGTGCGCGCCTCTACTATGACACGTGCCCTTTATTAGACGGCCACGGTTCATCGCTGCAGCCTACAGACAGACCGATCGACCAGTATGTACGTACACGTTCGCCACCAGAATGACAACGCTACGTACGCTTCGACCAGGTGGGTCCCGACTGTCAGGCACTATTTTGTGTGCGAAGATGTAGGTGGTGGGTCCTAGCAGTCAGGGGGGCAAATCATTTTTTTGCTTGTAATATGGACGCATTTCCTTGCGTGCGAAGATGTAGCTGGTGGGTCCCAGCAGTCTGGGAGGAAACATTTTTTTCGTGAAATACGGTGGCCCGTCCGGTGGGTCCTTGCTGTCAGGTGGAGAAATCATTATTTTGCGCGTAATAAGGAGGCATTTACTTGCTGCGGCCGTGGACCCAGCTGTCAGCCTCTCCACGTACAATACTCTTCTAATGGAAGTCGTTCATTGACCACATTGACCATGCCGCGCCGAGAGCACTGATACGTCTCCAACGTATCTATAATTTATGAAGTATTCATGCTATTATATTATTAACCTTGGATGTTTTATATGCATTTATATGTTATTTTATATGATTTTTGGGACTAACCTATTAACCTAATGCCCAGTGCCAGTTTCTGTTTTTTTCCTTGTTTTTGAGTTTTACAAAAAAGGAATATCAAACGGAGTCCAATTGACGTGCCAATTTTTGACGATTTCTATGGACCAAAAGAAGACCCTGGAGTAAAAGAGTTGGGCCAGCAGAGTCCCGGGGCATCCATGAGGGTGCCTCCCCCCAAGCGCGTGGGCCTGCCTCGTGGACGCCTCGGGCACCTCCTTGACGTGAGACCAACGCCAAAATTTCCTATTAATATAGAAACCTCGGAAAATTAACCTAGATCGGGAGTTCTGTCGCCAGAAGCCTCCATAGCCACCGAAAACCAATTTAGGCCCTCTTTGGCACCCTGCCGGAGGGGGCCATCATCACCGAAGGGCATGGAGGAGGATCCCGGAGGGGCCATCATGACCATGAAGGCCAAAAACCAGAGGGAGAACCTCTCCCCATCTAGGGGGGGGGGGAGGCCATGGAGGAGGAAGCACAAGGGGGAAAACCTCTCCTCCTCTCTCTCGGTGGCACCGGACCCGGAGTGCCATCGGGAGGGGAATCATCACCACGGTGATCGTCTTCATCATCATCACCATCATCATCTCTTTTATGCGGTCCACTCTCCCGCACCCCACTGTAATCCCTACTTGAACATGGTGCTTTATGCCACATATTATGATCCAATGATGTGTTGCCATCCTATGATGTTTTGAGTAGATATCCTTTTCTTTGGGTTGATTGATGATCTAGATTGGTATGAGTTGTATGTTTTACTTTGGTGCTGTCTTATGGTGCTCTCCGTGTCGCGCAAGCATGAGGGATCCCCGATGTAGGGTGTTGCAATACTTTTATGATTCGCTTATAGTGGGTTGCGTGAGTGACTGAAACACAAATCCGAGTAAGGGGGTTGTTGCATATGGGATAAAGAGGACTTGATGCCTTAATGCTATGGTTGGGTTTTACCTTAATGATCTTTAGTAGTTGCGGATGCTTGCTAGAATTCCAATCATAAGTGCATATGACCCAAGTAGAGAAAGTATGTTAGCTTATGCCTCTCCCTCATATGAAACTGCAATAGTGATTACAGGTCTTGTTAACGATTGCCTAGGACAATTCCGCACACCGATCCACCATTATTCCACACTCGCTATTTATAATATTTACTAATATATTCTAACTTCATGATAACAGCACCTACTTTTATATTTTAGCTCTCCGATATCATACAAAGTTATCCTCTTCATACCCACAACATAGTTTTATTTCTCATTGCTAGTTGAAAGCAAACGTTCGGTGTACGTAGAGTCGTATCAGTGGCAGATAGGGCTTGAGAGAATATTGATTTTACCTTTAGCTCCTTGTGGGTTCGACACTCCATACTTATCACTTCCACCTTTGGAAATTGCTACGATGATTCCTTGCACTTGGGGATTATCAAGCTCTTTCCTGGCGCCGTTGCCGGGGAGCAATAACGTGGGGTTGATATTCTCGTGTGTGCTTGTTTGCTTTCTTCACAAAGTAGATTTTGTTTTTCCTTTTTTTTCTGTTTACTTGTGGGTGAAACATACAAAAAAAATTAAAAGAATGAAAATCCAAAAAAAATACTTGCCTCTCTTGCCTAAAAAGTTTTTCAAAAAGAGAAGTGATTGGAAAGTTATGCATTGAAGAAGTGAGGGTCGACCTTGAGCACTTGTGTTCATGCTCACGGAAACACTGTAGAATTTTGCATGGAAGTTTATCTGTAAATAATTATCCCCTTATATATATCCATTGTATTATAAAAGTAATGTGCCAAGCCTTGGTTTTAGTATGATTAGATTGCTTGTTTACTATGTGCAGAACAAAAACATAAACTTTGGCTATAGCGCATGATTTTACATTTTTTTACTAGAAAGTCGAATGGGTCTGAAACTTTTTGAACATTACTTATGTATAAATTTTTAAAATTTTCAAATTTATTTCATAATTTTTGGAGTTACATAAGTTTACTAAACCTCCAGATTACTACAGACTGTCTGTTTTAGACATATTCTGTTTTCTATGTGTTGTTTGCTTATTTAGATGAATCTATGAGTAGTATCGGAGGGTATGAACCATGGATGAGTTGGAATACAGTAGATATTACACCAATATGAATTTAAAATTAGTTCACAACAGTATCTAAAGGTAGTGATTTGCTTTATTATACTAACGGATCTCACAAAGTTTTTGTTAAAGTTTTGTGTGGATGAAGTGTTTGAAGAACGAGGAGTTACCGATGTGAGAAGAATAAAGAGAGGCAAGAGCTCAAGCTTGGGGATTCCCAAGGCAACCCAAGTAAATATTCTAAGGATACTCAAGCATCTAAGCTTGAGGATGCCCTGGTTGGCATCCCATCTTTCTTTTTCAACAATTATCGATATACCTCGGTTTTTGTTTTGTTCACATGATTTGTGTCCTTTGTGTTTTTATTTTTTATTTAAGAACCATGCTAGTATGAGATAGCCCTTCATTGGATTATATAATGCTTCATGTGCTTCACTTATATCTTTTAAGTATGATCTTATAGAATTGCTCTTTGTGCTTCACTTAAATCTTTTGAGTATGGTTTTATAGAATGCTTCGTGTGCTTCACTTATATATTTTGAGCTCGGATATGGGTTAGTTTATATTAATTGTAGAATGCTCCATGAACTTCACTTATATCTTTTGGAGTATGAATAATACTATCATCTAAAGCGGGTTTGGAAGAGTGTCAACTTTAGGGACTAGTGATCTCTCTATTCTGAATGAGAAGAATTTTGCTTATGTGGAGAGTAGAAAAATTTCTATGCTCGTAGATCATGAACGGAATGCTTTATGTGATGGTTATATTGTTGAACTCATTCATGATGCTACTGAAAATTATTATGAGGGAGGAATACATGCTTGTAGGAGTTGCAATAATATCAAGTTTCCTCTCTATGTGCTTAAAGTTTTGAAGTTATATTTGTTTTGCCTTCCTATGCTAGTTGATTCTTGTTCCCATAAATTGTGTGCTCACAAAACCTCTAGGCATAGGAAGTGGGTTAGATTTAAATGTGCTAGTCATATTCTTCATGATGCTTTCTTTATGTTTCAATTCTTATATTTTATATGAGCATCATTGAAATCATCATGCCTAGCTAAAAGGCATTAAAGAAAAGCGCTTGTTGGGAGATAACCCAATATTTACCCTTTTGTGTGTTTACATGATTAAGCTACTGTAGTAATCATGTTTTATAGCCAATAAAGTGTCAAGTAAGACCTTTGGGAAGACTTGGGTGAAAGTTAATGTGATCTTGCTGTAAAAAACAGAAACTTTGCGCTCACGAGATTAGCTGTCAGTTTTTACAGAAGAAAAATTCCTCATCATCCGTCTCTAGCTCAAACCAGACATGGTTCGGCTGTGAGTCCTTCTCCAAGGACAAATTCTTTAAAGATTTTAGCATGTCACCCAAAGGCGAGTGCTGGAAAACGTCAGCGGCGCTGAACTCGAAGATCGATAACCGATCTAGCTCAGTGTTCGCGGTTGTACACAGTCCGGAACTTATAGCCGGGGACGAGTCCGAAGTTCCGTTAAAGCGAATATTGCAGGGCGTCGAGTCCATGTTTGGCTCCAACGCCGTGGACTCCGAGGCCTCAGATGGCTCGATCTGCTTCGGATCTAAGGTCGTTGCAGCCGCAGGAACCATCTCCTGGGTGTGATCTGACGACGAATTTAAGTCACGTTCATCGGGATAAGGGGGAGCGATCGCCGCGAGCTCAAATCCCTCGAAGATCAGGTCTCCCCGGATATTCGCAGCGTAGTTTACGCTACCGAATCCTACCTTATGGCCAGGGGCGTAGCTGTCGATCTGCTCCGGATGGCCAAGCGAGTTGGCCCGCAGTACGAAGCCGCCAAATACGAAGATCTGTCGAGGGAGGAAAATTCCTCCTTGGACGGCGTCATTATTGACGATTGAAGGGGCCATCGAACCTTTTGTCGACGACACAGTGGAACTCTCAATCAAAGCACCAATTGAAAGAACATGCGGTGCCCCCATGTTTGGTTTTGGTAATTGATGACAATCTCTATGGACTAATGGTTGCCTTGAGTTATATTTGAAGGTTTTTGTCCATAGGCTTTTCTTGGAGTACATGTGTTGGTTTCCATAGGCTTTGTGGGGTTAGGTTGCGGTGTGCAAGTTCAAGTGGAGCATCACGAAGAGATCAAATGCTTGAAGCTTGCCGTCCTTTGTGGTGACAATGGACTTGTGAAGATGTGCGGAAGAGTGGCTCACCCATAGTGGAGTATGGGGGAGCAATCAACTAGTCTTCATCAAGTCAACCCAATCAAGAAAGGTGGTCCAACTTGAGGGAGTCAAGATCGTCTTCATCTAGCTCAAGTGGACCATGTGCAAGGCAAAGGTTTGCCCTTGATAGGTTTTCTATTTTACCAGTCTCATGATGGTAGTTGGGAGACTGGGTTATAGGATTGATTGCCGTACTATCAAGGGGGGCTCTCGATGAGTAGCTTGATCGTATCGTTCGCTGAGAGCTCAAACCATTACATCCTTGCATCATCTTTCTTGGTTCTTGTTTGGTTCTCTTTGAGAGTCTTAGAGCTTTTGGTCATCTTGATGACAAGCTTGAGTTCATCAAAAACGGAGTTCGCTTGCATACTCTATGATGTTTTCGTTGTTGGAGGTTTTGCTGGTTCTTCTCGGTTGGAGGTTTCACTCCTCTATTTGATGCTACTCATCGTCTTGTTTCCAACAAGCTTGAGTTTGCTCAATTCGGAGCTCATATGCAGAAGTTATGGCAGTTCTTGTTCTCTTGAGTGTGGTTTTGTCAGGGTCCGCGTTGGAAAGGTTTGGGTGGATTCATCACGTACACGTCTCCTTATTTTCCCCTCCTTCTTCCTTGGAGCTTCCTCCGTTTTCTTGCCTCCCTTGTGTGGCTGCCGTTGTTGGTTGCGGTAGTACTGCTCCCAGGAAAGCGGTAGTACCATAGGCATCAGCGGTAGTACCATGCAGTGGCACGGTAGTACCGCAGGTGCCCACGGTAGTACCGCTCCCATGGATCCGCACTACCGCTGCCCACCAGGCTAGTGCCGCCCCTTTGCGGTAGTAGGAGCGGATGTAATTTTTTACATCCGCACCTACCGCGGTAGTACCGCTTTCGCCGTGCGGTAGTATCGCGATATGCGGTCAGGCAGTAGTACCGCCCCTCGGCAGTACTACTGTGTCGGGTTTTTGCTACTTCCGTTTCTTTGCGGAAGTAGGCACGGAAGTTTCCCTTTTCCCCTGGCTGGGACTTTTGCCTCGCAGTAGTACTGCATGGGGGGCGCGGTAGTACCGCATGTGCGGAAGTTCCGCCCCAGCTCCTGTGCGTGTGTTTATCGGTTCTGTGCTGGGGTTGCGGCAGTACCGTGGGTTGGGACGGTAGTACCACACAGCCGTGCGGTAGTACCGCTTGGTTGCAAGCAGTAGTACCGCGCGGCCTTGCGGTAGTACCGCTGGCCAGGCGCGGTAGTACCGCTGGCCGCAGGCTGGTTGGTGGGTAACGGTTGGATTTTTTTCCCACCTATAAAAGGGGGTCTTCTTCCCCAATGAACCTTATCTCTTTAACTCGTGTTCTTCCCCATTGTTGACCTTCTTCGAGCTTGCTAACTCTCAATCCCTCCAATGATTCTTGCTAGTTCTTGAGGGAAAAGAGAGAGGAGATCTAGATCCACGTTTCCACCAATCACTTTCTCCTCTTTGTGAGGGGAACCCCTTGGATCTAGATCTTGGAGTTCTTGGTGTTCTCCTTCTTGTTCTTCCTCTCATTTTCCTCCCTAGCATTAGTTTCTTCGGTGGGATTTGAGAGAGAAGGACTTGGGCACTCCGTGTGCCCTTGCCATTGCATGTGGTGCATCGGTTTGAGTTCTCCATGGTGATACGTGGAAGTGAAGTTTGAGAAGCTTATTACTCTTGGGTGTTTGGGCACCCTAGAGCTTGTTCCTCTTGGGTGCCTTGGTGCCCTAGATGGTTGGTGGTGTTCGGAGCTCAATCATTGTGGTGTAAAGCTCCGGGCAAGCATCAGGGTCTCCAATTAGGTTGTGGAGATCGCCCCGAGCAATTTGACGGGTACCGGTGACCGCCCCCAAGGGTTGCCAAAGTGTACGGGTTCGGTGACCGCCCCCAAGGGTTGCCATTTGTACAGGTTCGGTGACCGCCCTCAAGGGTCCCTTAGTGGAATCACGACATCTTGCATTGTGCGAGAGCGTGAGGAGATTACGGTGGCCCTAGTGGCTTCTTGGGGAGCATTGTGCCTCCACACCGCTCCAAACGGAGATTAGCATCCGCAAGGGTGTGAACTTCGGGATACATCATCGTCTCCGTGTGCCTCGGTTATCTCTTACCCGAGCTCTTTACTTATGCACTTTACCTTGTGATAGCCATATTGTTTCTTGTCATATATCTTGCTATCACATAGTTGTTTATCTTGCTTAGTATAAGTTGTTGGTGCACATAGGTGAGCCTAGTTGTTGTAGGTTTTGTGTTTGACAAATTAACCGCTGGGTTTATTCCGCATTTGTTCAAGCCTAAACCGTAATTATTTTAAAACGCCTATTCACCCCCCCTCTAGGTGACATCCACGATCTTTCACTAATGCCGGTGTCAAAACCGGCGGATCTCGGGTAGGGGGTCCCGAACTGTGTGTCTAGAATCGATGGTAACAGGAGACAGGGGACACAATATTTACCCAGGTTCGGGCCCTCTCTATGGAGGTAATACCCTACGTCCTGCTTGATTGATATTGATGAATATGGGTGTTACAAGAGTTGACCTACCCCGAGATCGTAATGGCTAAACCCTAGAAGCCTAGCCTATGAATATGGTAATGAGTATATATGTGTTGTCCTTTCCGGACTATCCCCTTCGGTTTATATAGACACCGAGGGGATCTAGGGTTTACATGGAGTCGGTTACATAAGAAGGAATCTTTGGTCGCCAAGCTTTCCTTCCACGCCAAGTAGAGTCCAATCCGGACATGCTGCATTCTTCGGTCTTCATGTCTTCATAGCCCATCAGTCCGGCCCATGGATAACAAGCCGGACGCCCGAGGACCCCTTAGTCCAGGACTCCCTCATCCCTTCCCCCGTATATAAAGGAGCAAGGGGGAGGAGGCGGCCGGCAAGGGAGAGGCGCACCAAGGGGAGTTCTACTCCCACCGGGAGTAGGATTCCCCTTTTTCCAACTTGGAGTAGGAGAGAGAAGGAAGAGGAAGGAGGGAGGAAGGAAAGGGGGGCCGCCCCCCTCCCAATCCGGATTGGGCTTGGGGCGCGCCACCTCCCTTGCTCCTTTCCCCTCCTTTCCACTAAAGCCCAATAAGGCCCATATACATCCAGGGGGTTCCGATAACCTCCCGGTGCTCCGGTATATTCCCGATCTCACCCGGAACCATTCCGGTATCCAAATATAGTCGTCCAATATATCGATCTTTATGTCTCGACCATTTCGAGACTCCTTGTCATGTCCGTGATCATATCCGGGACTCCGAACTACCTTAGGTACATCAAAACACAAAAACTCATAATACGATCATCACCAAACTTTAAGCGTGCAGACCCTACAGGTTCGAGAACTATGCAGACATGACCGAGACACGTCTCCAGTCAATAACCAATAGCGGAACCTGTATGCTCATATTGGCTCCCACATATTCTACGAAGATCTTTATCGGTCAAACCGCATAACAACATACGTTGTTCCCTTTGTCATCGGTATGTTACTTGCCCGAGATTTGATCGTCGGTATCTCAATACCTAGTTCAATCCCGTTACTGGCAAGTCTCTTTACTCGTTCCGTAATACATCATCCCGTAACTAACTCATTAGTTACAATGCTTGCAAGGCTTATACTGATGTGCATTACCGAGTGGGCCCAGAGATACCTCTCCGACAACCGGAGTGACAAATCCTAATCTCGAAATATGCCAACTCAACAAGTACCTTCAGAGACACTTGTAGAACACCTTTATAATCACCCAGTGACGTTGTGACGTTTGGTAGCACACAAAGTGTTCCTTCGGTAAACGGGAGTTGCATAATCTGATAGTCATAGGAACATGTATAAGTCATGAAGAAAGCAATAGCAACATACTAAACGATCAAGTGCTAAGCTAACGGAATGGGTCAAGTCAATCACATCATTCTCCTAATGATGTGATCCCATTAATCAAATGACAACTCATGTCTATGGCTAGGAAACATAACCATCTTTGATAAACGAGCTAGTCAAGTAGAGGCATACTAGTGACACTCTGTTTGTCTATGTATTCACACATGTATCATGTTTTAGGTTAATACAATTCTAGCATGAATAATAAACATTTATCATGATATAAGGAAATAAATAATAACTTTATTATTGCCTCTAGGGCATATTTCCTTCAGTCTCCCACTTGCACTAGAGTTAATAATCTAGATTACACAGTAATGATTCTAACACCCATGGAGCCTTGGTGTTGATCATGTTTTGCTCGTGGAAGAGGCTTAGTCAATGGGTCTGCAACATTCAGATCCGTATGTATCTTGCAAATCTCTATGTCTCCCACCTGGACTTGATCCCGGATGGAGTTGAAGCGTCTCTTGATGTGCTTGGTTCTCTTGTGAAATCTGGATTCCTTTGCCAAGGCAATTGCACCAGTATTGTCCCAAAAGATTTTCATTGGACTCGATGCACTAGGTATGACACCTAGATCGGATATGAAATCCTTCATCCAGACTCCTTCATTCGCTGCTTCCGAAGTAGCAATGTACTCCGCTTCACATGTAGATCTCGCCACGACACTCTGTTTAGAACTGCTCCAACTGACAGCTCCACCGTTCAATATAAATACATATCGGGTTTGTGATTTAGAATCATCAGGATCAGTGTCAAAGCTTGCATCAACGTAACCATTTACGATGAGCTCTTTGTCACCTCCATAAACGAGAAACATATCCTTAGTCCTTTTCAGGTATTTCAGGATGTTCTTGACCGCTATCCAGTGATCCACTCCTGGATTACTTTGGTACCTCCCTGCTAAACTAATAGCAAGGCACATATCAGGTCTGGTACATAGTATTGCATACATGATAGAACCTATGGCTGAAGCATAGGGAACATCTTTCATTTTCTCTCTATCTTCTGAAGTGGTCGGGCATTGAGTCTTACTCAACTTCACACATTGTAACACAGGTAAGAACCCGTTCTTTTGCCTGATCCATTTTGAACTTCTTCAAAACTTTGTCAAGGTATGTCCTTTGTGAAAGTCCAATTAAGCGTCTTGATCTATCTCTATAGATCTTGATGCCCAATATGTAAGCAGCTTCACCGAGGTCTTTCATTGAAAAACTCTTATTCAAGTATCCTTTTATGCTATCCAGAAGTTCTATATCATTTCCAATCAACAATATGTCATCCACATATAATATTAGAAATGCTACAAAGCTCCCACTCACTTTCTTGTAAATACATGCTTCTCCAAAAGTCTGTATAAAACCATATGCTTTGATCACACTATCAAAACGTTTATTCCAACTCCGAGAGGCTTGCACCAGTCCATAAATGGATCGCTGGAGCTTGCACACTTTGTTAGCACCTTTTGGATTGATAAAACCTTCAGGTTGCATCATATACAACTCTTCTTCCAGAAATCCATTCAGGAATGCAGTCTTTACATCCATTTGCCAAATTTCATAATCATAAAATGAGGCAATAACTAACATGATTCGGATGGACTTAAGCATCGCTGCTGGTGAGAAGGTCTCATCATAGTCAACTCCTTGAACTTGTCGAAAACCTTTCGCAACAAGTCGAGCTTTGTAGACAATAATATTACCATCAGCGTCTGTCTTCTTCTTAAAGATCCATTTATTCTCGATGGCTTGCCGATCATCGGGCAAGTCAACCAAAGTCCACACTTTGTTCTCATGCATGGATCCCATATCAGATTTCATGGCCTCAAGCCATTTGTGGAATCTGGGCTCATCGTCGCTTCCTCATAGTTCATGGGTTCATCATGGTCAAGTAACATGACCTCCAGAACAGGATTACCGTACCACTCTGGTGTGGATCTTGCTATGGTTGACCTACGAGGTTCGGTAGTAACTTGATCTGAAGTTTCATGATCATCATCATTGGTTTCCTCACTAATTGGTGTAGGTGTCACAGGAACCGGTTTCTGTGATGAACTACTTTCCAATAAGGGAGCAGGTACAGTTACCTCATCAAGTTCTACTTTCCTCCCACTCACTTATTTCGAGAGAAACTCCTCTCTAGAAAGGATCCATTCTTAGCAACGAATGTCTTGCCTTCAGATCTGTGATAGAAGGTATACCCAACAATTTCCTTTGGGTATCCTATGAAGACACATTTCTCCGATTTTGGTTTGAGCTTATCAGGTTGAAGCTTTTTCACATAAGCATCACAGCCCCAAACTTTAAGAAACGACAACTTTGGTTTCTTGCCAAACCATAGTTCATAAGGCGTCGTCTCAACGGATTTTGATGGTGCCCTATTTAACATGAATGCAGCCGTCTCTAAAGCATAACCCCAAAACGATAGCGGTAAATCAGTAAGAGACATCATAGATCGCACCATATCTAGTAAAGATACGATTACGACGTTCGGACACACCATTACGCTGTGGTGTTCCGGGTGGTGTGAGTTGCGAAACTATTCCGCATTGTTTCAAATGTAGACCAAACTCATAACTCAAATATTCTCCTCCACGACCAGATCGTAGAAACTTTATTTTCTTGTTACGATGATTTTCCACTTCACTCTGAAATTCTTTGAACTTTTCAAATGTTTCAGAGTTATGTTTCATTAAGTAGATATACCCATATCAGCTCAAATCATCTGTGAAGGTGAGAAAATAATGATACCCTCCACGAGCCTCAATATTCATCGGACCACATACATCAGTATGTATGATTTCCAACAAATTTGTTGCTTGCTCCATAGTTACGGAGAACGGCGTTTTAGTCATATTGCCCATAAGGCATGGTTCACAAGTACCAAGTGATTCATAATCAAGTGATTCCAAAAGTCCATCGGTATGGAGTTTCTTCATGCTCTTTATACCAATATGACCCAAACGGCAGTGACACAAATAAGTTGCACTATCATTACAAACTCTATATCTTTTGGCTTCAACATTATGAATATGTGTATCACTACTATCGAGATTCAACAAAAATAGACCACTCTTCAAGGGTGCATGACCATAAAAGATATTACTCATATAAATAGAACAACCATTGTTCTCAGATTTAAATGAATAACCGTCTCGCATCAAACAAGATCCAGATATAATGTTCATGCTTAACGCCGGCACCAAATAACAATTATTTAGGTCTAAAACTAATCCCGAAGGTAGATGTAGAGGTAGCATGCCAACGACGATCACATCGACTTTGGAACCATTTCCCACGCGCATCGTCACCTCGTCCTTAGCCAGTCTTCGCTTAATCCGTAGTCCTTCTTTCGAGTTGAAAATATTAGCAACAGAACCAGTATCAAATACCCAGGTGCTACTGCGAGCTCTAGTAAGGTACACATCAATAACACGTATATCACATATACCATTGTTCACCTTGCCATCCTTCTTATCTACCAAATACTTGGGGCAGTTCTGCTTCCAGTGACCAGTCTGTTTGCAGTAGAAGCACTCAGTCTCAGGCTTAGGTCCAGACTTGGGTTTCTTCTCCTGAGCAGCAACTTGTTTGTTCTTCTTCTTGAAGTTCCCCTTCTTCTTCCCTTTGCCCTTTTTCTTGAAACTGGTGGTCTTGTTGACCATCAACACTTGATGCTCCTTCTTGATTTCTACCCCCGCTGCCTTTAGCATTGCGAAGAGCTCAGGAATTGTCTTGTTCATCCCTTGCATATTATAGTTCATCACAAAGCTTTTGTAGCTTGGTGGCAGTGATTGAAGAACTTTGTCAATGACACTATCAACAGGAAGATTAACTCCCAGTTGAGTCAAGTGATTATGATACCCAGACATTTTGAGTATATGTTCACTGACAGAACTATTCTCCTCCATCTTGCAGCTATAACTCTTATTGGAGACTTCATATCTCTCAATCTGGGCATTTGCTTGAAATATTAACTTCAACTCCTGGAACATCTCATATGCTCCATGACGTTCAAAACGTCGTTGAAGTCCCGGTTCTAAGCCGTAAAGCATGGCACACTGAACTATCGAGTAGTCATCAGCTTTACTCCGCCAGATGTTCTTAACGTCATCAGCAACATCTGCAGCAGGCCTGGCACTCAGTGGTGCTTCCAGGATGCAATTCTTCTGTGCAGCAATGCGGATAATCCTCAAGTTACGGACCCAGTCCGTGTAATTGCTACCATCATCTTTCAACTTTGCTTTCTCAAGGAACGCATTAAAATTCAATGGAACAACAACACGGGCCATCTATCTACAATAAACATAGACAAGCAAAATACTATCAGGTACTAACTTCATGATAAATTTAGGTTCAATTAATCATATTACTTAAGAACTCCCACTTAGATAGACATCCCTCTGATCATCTAAGTGATAAACCATGTCCGATCATCACGTGAGATGGAGTAGTTTTCAATGGTGAACATCACTATGTTGATCATATCTACTATATGATTCACGCTCGACCTTTCGGTCTCAGTGTTCCGAGGCCATATCTGCATATGCTAGGCTCGTCAAGTTTAACCTGAGTATTCTGCGTGTGCAAAACTGGCTTGCACCCATTGTAGGTGAACGTAGAGCTTATCACACCCGATCATCACGTGGTGTCTCGGCACGACGAACTTTGGCAACGGTGCATAGTCAGGGAGAACACTTTTACCTTGAAATTTAGTGAGAGATCATCTTATAATGCTACCGTCAAACAAATCAGAATAAGATGCATAAAGGATAAACATCACATGCAATCAATATAAGTGATACGATATGGCCATCATCATCTTGTGTTTGTGATCTCCATCTCCGAAGCACCATCATGATCACCATCATCACCGGCGCAACACCTTGATCTCCATCGTAGCATCGTTTTCCATCTCACCAACTATTGCTTCTACGATTATCGCCACCACTTAGTGATAAAGTAGAGCAATTACAGGGCGATTGCATTGCATACAATAAAGCGACAACCATATGGCTCCTGCCAGTTGCCGATAACTCGGTTACAAAACATGATCATCTCATACAACAAAATATAGCATCATGTCTTGACCATATCACATCACAACATGCCCTGCAAAAACAAGTTAGACATCCTCTACTTTGTTGTTGCAAGTTTTACGTGGCTGCTATGGGATGAGCAAGAACCATTCTTACCTATGCATCAAAACCACAACGATAGTTCGTCAAGTTAGTGTTGTTTTAACCTTCGCAAGGACCGGGTGTAGCCACACTTGGTTCAACTAAAGTTTGAGAAACTGACACCCGCCAGCCACCTGTGTGCAAAGCACGTCGGTAGAACCAGTCTCGAGTAAGCTTATGCGTAATGTCTGTCTGGGACGCTTCATCCAACAATACCGCCGAACCAAAGTATGACATGCTGGTAAGCAGTATGACTTGTATCACCCACAACTCACTTGTGTTCTACTCGTGCATATAACATCTACGCATAAAACCAAGCTCGGATGCCACTGTTGGGGAACGTAGTAACTCCAAAAAAAATCTATGCACACACAAGATCAAGGTGATGCATAGCAACGAGAGGGGAGAGTGTGTCTACGTACCCTCGTAGACCGAATGCAGAAGCGTTAGCACAACGTGGTTGATGTAGTCGTACGTCTTCACGATCCGACCGATCCAAGTACCGAACACACGGCACCTATGAGTTCTGCACACGTTCAACTTGATGACGTCTCGCGAGCTCCGATCCAGCAAAGCTTCACAGGAGAGTTTCGTCAGCATGATGGCATGGTGACGGTGATGATGATGCTACCGACGCAGGGCTTCATCTAAGCACCGCTACGATATGACCGAGGTGGATTATGGTGGAGGGGGCACCGCACACGGCTGGGAGAGATCAACAGATCAACTTGTGTGTCTATGGGGTGCCCCTGCCCCCGTATATAAAGGAGCAAGGGGGAGGAGGTGGCCGCCCAGGGAGAGGCGCGCCAAGGGGAGTCCTACTCCCACCGGGAGTAGGATTCCCCCTTTCCAACTTGGAGTAGGAGAGGGAAGGAAGAGGAAGGAGGGAGGAAGGAAAGGGGGGGCGGGCCCCTCCCAATTCGGATTGGGCTTGGGGGGGCCTCCCTTGCTCCTTTCCCCTCCTTTCCACTAAAGCCCAATAAGGCCCATATACCTCCCGGGGGGTTCCGATAACCTCCCAGTGCTCCGGTATATTCCCGATCTCACCCGGAACCATTCCGGTATCCAAATATAGTCGTCCAATATATAGATCTTTATGTCTCGACCATTTCGAGACTCCTCGTCATGTCCGTTATCATATCCGGGACTCTGAACTACCTTCAGTACATCAAAACACAAAAACTCATAATACGATCATCACCGAACTTTAAGTGTGCGGACCCTACAGGTTCGAGAACTATGTAGACATGACCGAGACACGTCTCCAGTCAATAACCAATAGCGGAACCTGGATGCTCATATTGGCTCCCACATATTCTACGAAGATGTTTATCGGTCAAACCGCATAACAACATACGTTGTTCCCTTTGTCATCGGTATGTTACTTGCCCGAGATTTGATCGTCGGTATCTCAATACCTAGTTCAATCCCCTTACTGGCAAGTCTCTTTACTCGTTCCGTAATACATCATCCCGTAACTAACTCATTAGTTACAATGCTTGCAAGGCTTATACTGATGTGCATTACCGAGTGGGCCCAGAGATACCTCTCTGACAACCAGAGTGACAAATCCTAATCTCGAAATATGCCAACTCAACAAGTACCTTCAGAGACACTTGTAGAGCACCTTTATAATCACCCAGTGACATTGTGACGTTTGGTAGAACACAAAGTGTTCCTCCAGTAAACAAGAGTTGCATAATCTCATAGTCATAGGAACATGTATAAGTCATGAAGAAAGCAATAGCAACATACTAAATGATCAAGTGCTAAGATAACAGAATGGGTCAAGTCAATCACATCATTCTCCTAATGATGTGATCCTGTTAATCAAATGACAACTCATGTCTATGGCTAGGAAACATAACCATCTTTGATAAACGAGCTAGTCAAGTAGAGGCATACTAGTGACACTCTGTTTGTCTATGTATTCACACATGTATCATGTTTCCGGTTAATACAATTCTAGCATGAATAATAAACATTTATCATGATATAAGGAAATAAATAATAACTTTATTATTGCCTCTACGGCATATTTCCTTCAAGTAGAGGGATAACTAGACCAGGGATGCGAGTATGGTGGGGCCGTGAGGCCTGCCCAGCAGCACAGCCGGCCACGGGAGGGGGGAGTAGGCGGTTCCGCCGGCGCTGGTTTGGGCGGCTGGAGTAGGAAGATCAGAGACTGAAGAAGCACGATTGTCGTTAGATTGATATCTAACGGTCTGACGCTGGTAGATTCGATTGTTGACTAAGTTTCTTTTTTTTGAGAAACCTTGTGTACGCATGAACTTGGTAGGCCCACAAGTCAGCCTCCAAATCTGTGACAGACAACATAGAGCCCATTTGCTATTTTTTTTAATATTTTGCAGCCCATTTGCTAATTCTTAAGTAATTTATTACAACCCATTTTCTGCCCAGGACCATGGTCAAAAAGTTCAACCTTATTTTGCATATTTTGGTGGAATCAGAACTATTGTAATCCCGAAATGATAAACATTTTTTAAAAACTTATTGATTTGCCAAAAAATCATTTTGTTTTTGTAAGCAAACAAGACGTGGGACAATTGAGGTGGTTTAAGGGAAAACCAGTGGTAAAAAACAGCGATGTGAGGGAAAACAACAACAAAAATAAGGATGTAAATATGAAAATGGAACTTTATGTATTTTCAATATAATGATACATGTATATGAACTTGTAAAACTATAGGTAGAGATTAGAAAGGGGAAGTAGGACATGGCATTTCCAGAGAAAAATAGAACTGGGCTGTGTGTTTGATTCAGTAAAAAAACTGCTTGCGGATGTTATAAGACAAAATATAACTAACGCTGGCGGGCCGGAGGATAGTAGATACCTGATGAATCTTTGTGCCCCGTTGTCTTCATGGGCTAGGCCCGTTAAAAACAAAACCAAGCCTGGGCAGTCTACAACCCAGTTGAAACTTGCTCGACCTGAAAAAACAATATACCTGCTCAATAAACAAGAGAATTCTGCAAGTACAGACTGATAACTGGGATGCAGCAGGTATATTGTTTTTTCATCATGATAATAAGTGCATGCACTTGTTTAGAAAAATTTAGAGAACTGGGAATTCGAACGACAGGTGCTTATGCTACCCATCAAATAAAAATCAGGTGCCTGAAAATTCGTTTCGAAACAAATGATTCAGCTTTATATGCATGTCGACCCTCGGCATGATGGTTGGAAGCAAATGCCGATTTCATACCGAAAGATCGTTAACAACAATATCAACTTGCGGACGACAAGGTAGTACAAGTACCAATACCAAACTAACTTATAATCTTTTTAGTCCTGACCCTAGTGTTCGTCTGGTAGAAAATCTTGCAGAAGACCAGCTCCTGCTCCTTCTCTTGCTCCAGGTCCCCGAGGTGGTACCGGTGCATCACTCAGTTGGTCCTCTGCTGATCGAAGTTCTTTTTTTGCGGGAATGGTCGAAGTTCTTGTTGGTGTGCAGCACCAGAACCTTTTTGCTGCCCGTCTGCCGACCATTGACCATCACCGGCAAGGTATTACCGGTCTTGTGCCACATCGCGTGCATGCCGCACTCCGACTGTATCTTGCGACGCGTCCATGTGCCCCTTTTGAACGCCCTGAAATTGCGCTGGAAGAAATGCTTGCTTAGGCCACTAAGTGTGATACCTGCAATATTGTCGAATACATGTTTTAGTGTACGTAGTTGGCATTTTCATAACATCTTTGGCATGTTGCAGTCACTTGTTTCACTTTTTATTAACTGTCAAATTGTAATTGCTTCACTAGGTCTGCGTCTAAAAAGAAAAATAGAGCTATAAACAAAGGAATATGTTTGTGCAAGTAGACGGCCGATCGGTGTCTTACCTGGAAGTTTCTCAGGATGGGTGTAGCATATGCCGTGCTCGCTGTCGATGGTTGGTATGAAAAAATCGATGAGAGGGTGAGATCTCGCACTGTCAGCACTCACTTTGGCCTCAAGGTGCTCGATCAGCTCCTGATCCATGGGATCGAAGTTGACGCCAGCCGGCAGCACCGGCCAATCCTTCTTGGAGTTGCATCAGTTAAATCCAGTTATATGGTACTCAATGTATGATCAAATCGACTGTTTTAAGTGGATGGTGAAAGATTTCGACAGATAAGTGGTAGTACTCCATATCTGAAGTCCACAATACCCGAACATGTCATTGGGATTCTTGTGTCACCTCACGCGCAACGTGTTGTCACGTCAATTCAATGTGAGGACATGATGCATAATTTGACCGATGTATACTAGTACTGCTACTGTAGTACTTACTAGTCGTATTTAGTGTCACATTTTAACCATAGGTTTAACTAACAAAATGTCAATGCATGTCACCAAAAATTATTCCATTGGAAACTATGTTCAAATACGAATAAAACGATATAATTTTTTGTGACATGCATTAACATTTAGTTTGTGAAATTTATGGTCAAAATTTGACACAAATTACAAAGGGGACCAGTAAACCAGGAGGGAGGTAGTAGTACGAGTAACGCAATATACGGTATAGAGGACTAGTACAAATCTAGAAATGGGGTACGAAGTTACAAGGCTATGCGATAGACTTTGTAGGCTACATGAGTAATACAAACTATAATTCCCATTGGACAACACTTTCACCAACAAGTACACACTTGAAGCCTAATTAACCCACCATATATGTATATACATATATATATATAGGTTTATTCTAACAACACCCCTTAAAAGTCTTATTCTGCTAACAGTAGCTTATTCTGCTAACACCTCTCTCCCCACCGCCCCATGAACTGAACCACCCCACTACCACTAGCCAAACTGCAACAAAGCCCACCCCCAGCCCCGCACGACACCCACCTCCCTCTTCCCCCGATCCAAACCCCCACCTTCCTCCACCTTCTACCGGCGCCACTGCCACCAGAGCACCACCTCACCTTCTTCCACCTTTCCCCCGCCTCGCCCCTACCTTCCTCCACCGCGCCCACCCCGGCGAGCCCCGCCGCGCCACGACTCCACCACCTCGACCTTCTTTTCCAACCCTGCGCCGCCGGATCCCCACCACACCACGCCCCGCACCTCACTGCCCCGACCCGTCGTTGGACCGGGCTCGCACCGCCCCGCCGCCTCCCTCCTCCTGGTTCCCCTTGCCAGCGTGCCCCAGTGGTAGCCGGATCCAGGCACCTCCATCTTCCATAGTGCTGCCCCGCATCACCAACCCCCAAGTTGTTCGACGCTAGATCGGCGTTCGCAGCATCCCAGCATCCATCGTCGGTGCCGCCCCTTCCAGCCTTTCCCCATGGCGCCCACCCTCCCGACCGACCAGTGCTATGCTGGATGGTCGGTGACGCCCTCCCTTCCCTCCTGACCGGCCGGTGCTGCGCTGGATTGACGGACCCCTCGCTGCTATGGCCAGCAATGCCCTCCCTTCCCTCCCTCCCCTCGTCTCCCTTACCCAGCGACGATCTTGACGGCGGCCTCCCCAACTACATCGTCACCGGCCAAGGCTCACCGCAGTGCATGACCGACAGATCTGGGGGATTAGTCGCTCCCTCACGCTCATCCCATCCTCACCCGGCGACGAGGAGTCTTCTCCGACCTCCGCCAACATCCACGGCCACCACACCACCCCTCCCTTCTAATCCCTCCCTCCTAGACCGTGTGTGTAGTACGACACCCCCGTGTGTACAGTACGACACCCATGTGCGTGCAGTTTGATTCTACTGCCTCTAAACCTGATTGTGTTTTATTCCAGACCGGGACCTTCTTTTTCTTCAGATTTTGCTTGTCTGTAGTTTGCCTCTCGTCTCGGCGTGGTGCGGTGCATGTGCCAGCGGCCACTTTCTATGTGGTTGGCCACACTGCCCTTTGCAGATCGCCGGAGGGAGAGAGGAGGTACTCTGCATGGTGCGTTGCAGTTCCTAGTGGCACTCCAGTGCAACTCGGTTTGTGCACAGAAGTGCAGTAGTTTTTTGTAGTTAATTTTTTGCTAGATAAAATGTCTTTGCGCGGACTGCAAATCTTAGAAAAATAGAATAGGATGAATGAGGCTCATTGGTCTTTGTATTTTCCTAAAGATAGGTGGTGCTGTTCGGTTCAATGCCTGATGCCCTGTTACTCAAAAAATAATGTTGAAAACTGCACTTCATTGTAAAAACTTGGAATGCCATGTGGTGTAGTTTGGCTGGGGGGCAACAATGCAATACTTTTGTTGTGTTTTGTGCGGTTCAGTTAGTTGCTCATGGTGCTTGAGATCTAATTGTGCCATTAGAGGATGTATGTATGAAAAAAGTATTTCATTCCATTTTTGCAGCAGCTCATTACCCCTCTGTATGAAGTGCAAATTGTTTTGTGTGTCTCAAAATTCAGTCGACACATCAACACTTGCATTGCGTTTGGTCCTCAGATGTGGTTCACTTTTAAGAGTGATGTTGTTCACTTGTGCCCAACATAAAAGTGCCAAAAATTTAGCGAACAACAAGATAGTAATGCGGTTCACTTTGACATATGTCACGGTTCACTTGCCCTCGTCTCTGCTGTTCACCCTCGTTCATAAAAAATGTTGAAAAAAAGACAACAAAAACTCATCTAAAAAAATTTACGTCCGACAAAAGGAATCATGAAGTTTAGTTGACTATCTAATGCAGTGCAGTTGTCAGTCTGAAGCAGTACGTTCTTCTGTCTGATGCAGTACACAAGTCGATTTGGGTGTCGCGAAAAACAGAGTTTCCGCATTTCGGTAAAATCAAAACCGCTCTTAAACCTAAGGAATTAGAGAGAGCGTTTTATATGAAAAATTTGTGTCTCGACGATATCTTTACAACGATGTATCGTTTGGATCATTCCGACAAGCGGTTTTAGAAAAATTACGAAAAAACGGACACTCTCACTCGTCGTTCACCGCACGATTTTCAAAATTAACTAGAAACCGTAAGGAATCTTAAAAACATTTTAACATATGAAAGTTGCGCCTCGTCCATAGCTTTTCAACGGTATATTACATGCCTCGTTTCGATAAACGGTTAGAAAACTAGAGCGAAAACAGTACCAAAAATTTGAATTTTTTTTAAAAACAGAATTCCGCAATTTAGTGAATTTGAAACTACTCTTAAACCGTAACGAATTAGAGAAAATAATAGATATGAAAAAGATGCGCCTCGACGATATCTTTCCAAAGGCGTATCATTTGCTTCATTCTGACGAGCGGTTTAGAAGAAATCGCGAAAAAAACGCTCGCTGCCACTCGTCATGGGACGCACCATTTTCAAAACTACTCTTAAACCGCGATGAATCTCGAAAAGTGTTCAACATGTCGAAGTTACGCCTAATCCATAGCTTTCCAAGGATATATTACACGCCTCGTCCCGATAAACAGTTAAAAAATTAGAGCGAAAATAGTACCAGAAAAACACGGCGTGCAGTTTTTTTGTGACGGGAAGTTCACTCGCGTGAGTACTGCAACACACTTGGTTCAAACAATGACGTGCACTTGTGTTGAGCGGGCAGTGCGGAAGTGTTGCCAGAATATATATGGTCGCGCTATTCGTCACACTGGGTGAGGAATAGTTATTCTTCACCCCCCTCTATTTTACCATTAATGCACCGTAATTTTACGTTCCGTAAGTTTTGTCTTATTTGCGACGCAAAAAAGAGACCATAAGAAAATATATAATCACCGTAAAAAATATTTTGTATTTCATACGTAAAAAGAGAACGTAAGAAAATATATACTCGCCGTAAAAATATTTTATGTTACGTAAAATTACGAACGTAAAACATAGTGTAAAACATACATAAAATGCGATATCTGTGGTCTTATAACGTATTTTTTGTTTTCTTATATCAAATTGTGCATAGTGAATCAATATAAATGTAACTATTTGTATTTCAAACGTAATTTATTTATGAAGCGGTCGTAAGATTACGTCAGGTGAAGAATAACGTATTCTGCTTCCTGGGTGATGAATAGTATCAATATATATATATATATATATATATATATATATATATATATATATATATATATATATATATATATATATGACTCCTCTTCTATACTCCTCGGAGTATGTACTCCCATTCTCAATATACCTCATATACGCATTAATTATACCTCTTTATTATTCTCAATATACTTCATTAAATATTCTAAGATACCCCAATATGAGTTTTGTTGAAAAAATATCATCTGCGATGTACTTTTTGTAATATACCTTTTTACGTACAAACACATCAGTATATATGTAAACATTTAAAAATATGTAGACTCACATGAATTTTTTCATGAAACTCATTTTGGGGTATTTAATAATTACTAATGAAATATATTAAAAATAATAAAGTGGTATAAAAAATTCATCTATGTGGTATATGAGAAGCGGGAGTACGTACTCCCAGGAGTACACAACCATTTTCCTATATATATATATATATATATATGGTTTCTGCACAACATCTCCATCATCATTATCAGTACATCCTACACATGTGAGTTAGGATGCACTTGATCCCAGAAAGGTATCTATTCTTCAAACCAGAGGAGTGCTTCAAACTAACAACAATACATAATATCCAACAAAAAAGGGTCATGCTACAGCAGCAGTATACATGGCTTAGTCTAGATATCGGTACAAATCAAGTTGTGCATATTTGCTGCTGGCATGAACCACATCGTCGCATGTCGGGTTTGCAAAATTCATCCATCGCATGGAAGCTTGATGTCTTTAACACACTGAAGATTATCTGGCAACAAGCTGTGTCAACGAATCTCTGGATATGGTGATTCATGAAACTCATGGTATGATGTGTAAACACAGTTCCCCTTGGCGAATGGGAGTTGCATAGCACGGTAATCATCACCGGTGATATGATCGATGATTGGTTGGATGATCGGATAATTGAGCTCGAGGAACATGGAGTGGTTGCCGAAGCTGTAAACCCGCCTCCAGTTGAATACGCCTGGCCCAACGGAGCTGGGATCTTTCTCGAACACGAAGCAGCCATAGCCATCAATGTCATGAATGCCCCAGGCATTGTACTGCATGTGGTTTGATGAAATGACTTGGTTATTTTGGTATGTGCAAATGAGCATCAAATGACTGTCGTCAGCTGAACGAGTGATAAACCACCACCCATCGGCTGGCATGATTCCAGGTCCTGGAATCATGAAGGCCAGCGCATTTGCGTCTGCTGCAACAATTCAAATTGGAGACCAAAAGGACAAAAATAAACAATCATGTTCAGAGTATGTGTGGAATTAAGATTATTATAATAGTGACACATATCATAGACAGAGAATTGCAATGTCGTGGTCATAAACATACCCCAAGTTAAAAAAAATAAGCCAATGGCTTTCATATTCTCTACTCCTATAAAAGACTCAGTTGGTGATGATGGTGTGTTTGCCATCCGTCATTTCTAACCATCAGATCTGCATCTAACGACTATGATGTAAGTCGTGGCATTTTTGCAACAAGACCCCACTCTTCTGCTCCAATTTGCAGAAACCCCTTAGTATCTTGAAACCAACCACATCCCTCCCCCACCTCATCAAAACAACCACAAGGAATATATTTTGAGTGAAACCTAATACGAGTATACTTTTAGTGATATATACACCAAACTATAGTGTTTTTCTTTCAAGTTTGTGAACATGTATCATTTTATTTTGGATCCATTGCAATGCACGGACACATTGCTAGTCTAGCAATATATCATGGTTCAAATATCATGTAACAATGAGAGGAAAACATATATGACAGTGCCTACTCATATTCTATCATAGCACTTACTACAGTTATCATATCAACTCTAAGCAATAACATGTGTTGTTATAAAAATCCTGGAAATGAGAGTAACATATAGCAATCATGTGGAATACTCATAATATCTATTCTAACAATCATTAGATGCCAATTGTTCTCATATCAACTCTAACAATAACATGTGTGGTCATAAAAATCTAGGAAATGAGAGGAACATATAGCAATGATGTGGTTATAGACATGCTATATATTCTAAATTCATAACATTGAATAGGTAGTCGTATTCTTAAGGTAAAGATGAGATGAGATAGAACAATTACACAATGATAGATTCCACCAGTATAGGCAGCCAATATGTGCGTTGACCGCATAAACGATGCCATCGTGCACTATAGCATTAGACAGAAATGTTGAGTGAAGAGGATCGACGATGAGCCATAACCATGTATGGCGACCGGATTCCATATAGAGATAGACTAATCCCATGTTGAACACGACAACGAGCTTGTAATCCATGTAGTCTTGTGATGATGTGGGCACTTCGCAGATTACAACCTTCAGCAAACAGAGGTCGAGCCATTTGCTCGACGCGTCTCGTGCATAGTAGGCAGAAGTGTCCGGCGGGCCGCAAGGCTCGATGGCGGCGGTATGCAACGATGGAAGGGTGATCTCTCGCTGGGTGTAGATATCCACGAGATGCCACAGACTACCGGATTGGTGGATGAGGACAATCCAGTTGGCCTTCATGCCCGCCTAGTAGTGGCCGCGCATGAAGGACATGTGGACGGGTAGTGGTAGCATGTCGAGGGGCACCATGGCAACCTTCGTAGGATCGTCAAGTCGGTGTCTGGGCCACCTGCGAGGATCAGGCATCAGCAAGCAGGGTGTCTTGAAAAGAGCCGGCCGGTTGCAGACGAGTAGACGGTACAAAGACACCGAGAATGCGGCCAGACGGACGGTGTTGAGTAGGTCCATACGATTACAGATCTGCTCCAAGAGAACATCGGGGAGGGAATTCCAATCGTGGCTCTGCGTGTCAGTCGGTTCTGCCATAGGTTTTTGGGCGCTGAGTGACTGGAGTTTTTGGTGCCTGCGAGCCAGCGGGGAAGTGGATTCGGGCGGGCGAGCGAAGAAGATGGCGTGTGTGGCCGAGCAGTGAGCGGGGGGATATGGTACGCGCGAGCTACCAAAGAAGATGGCGCGGGCGGGCGAGCTGTGAGCGAGGGGAAATGGTGTGCGGCCGACGATGGGGAAGAGAGGAGGAAGAAGAGTGAAAGACGGGGAAGAAAGCGCATTAAATCTCAATTCTACTAGTACTACTACCAAGATATACCGTCCTTCGGAGTGTAAGTAGTTATGCCGATGACATGTGGGTCTACCTCAAGAGGGCCCATATGTCAGTTAATGGAGGAGAGAGGTGCGTAGTCATATTTGCGGAAGCGTGCTCCACTGGCAAACATGATGGCAATACTGGGTAAGGCTGATTTAGTAACACCAACACGCTGGTTCAGCTTATTAATCAAGTGTCCCATCTGTTGCAGCGTGTATTGTCACTTCACCGTGAAGACTAATTGAATAGTTCTCTCTAACCGAGATGGGGAATAATGGATCGCAAAGACTTCCTATCTACAGTATCCCTATGCCTGTATGCTCGGGCCCCTCCCAATGCTCCACCTTGTACAGGTGCTAAGGTTGCCATGTAGGCAAAAAGTCTGATGCGGCAAGGTAATTAAGAGGAGAGATAAGTGCGGTGACCCTAGAACTAAGCGCGAGAACCTAGACAAAATACTTAAATGTAAGAATCCCACCAATGCATGAAGAACTTTAGTTACAAAATCATTAAATAAAGGATGCTTAGCACCAACAAGTTAAGCACATATACATGTAAGCATTGGGAGCTTTAGTTGCTAAAGTTTTTAATGTGCTTAGCACCCCATGTAAGCACCGATGCATCCTGTCCAACAAGCTGAAACATTGGCCAAGGCACCTGGCGCCAATAATGTAGGAGTACTAGTACTACCTCCTTTCCAGTTTATAGGGCTCAGTTCAAAAATCTCATCAACCAAGGTAGATGATGAGTGGTGGAATAATTTTTGTAGTTTGCAAAAACACTCACTTAATGCACTCGTTTTCCTCAAAAAATTATGTTTACCAATGCATTAATTTTGTGTCTAACTTTGACCATCTACTCCCTCCATCCAGGTGAGTCATCTTTGGTTGTGCACTGTGACCAAGGAGGGAAAAACAAGAGAACTTAATGTTTATTTGCTACTCCCTCCGTTCCTACATATTGTCTTTTTAGACATTCAAACGGAATACAACATACGGATGTATGTAGACATATTTTAGAGTCTAGATTCACTCATTTTGCTCCATACATAGTCACTTGTTGAAATCTCTAGAGAGACAAATACTCCATGGGAACAGAGGGAGGCTTTTACTCCGTATTTGGGAACAGAGGGAGTATCACAATATGGAGGGAACAGAGGAAGCTTGAAATATGAACATGTCAATGGGAGGGAGTAAAAGCCTCATGCATGCATGCAACATGCAACACTCACACGTACACATGGACACACGCAACACTTATGCACCCATGCGGCACACAGCACGCGACGCAACACAGACGCTCACGCTCAAGTGCTCAACCTACTCCCTACGTCCGTGAAAGACTGTACATTTAGAGATTTACACATTGACCAGGGCATAATTAACGCCCAAAAGTAGCAGATTTATGTGTGCATGCGACCATTGAAAGAAGAAGATTAAATGAAGGTTGTTGCATGCTGTAATTAAGGATAGACATATAGCCTATAGCTAGAGCACAAGTTGGTGCATTAGTCAATCAATATCGATTTTATATTAAAGGCTAAATGCATTGAAAGTCTAGATGTACACTCTTTGTTGGAAGACCGATGGAGTACACATGCATGCACTCACATACACAACCAGGGTGGTTCACGCGCAAGGGTTGGACTCCTGTCGCGCCTGCGTAAAGTTTTGTTCGACTGATTTCTTTGCTCTGCCAACTGACAGGTGGGACCCAAAAACTAGGTGACAATTTAACCAGTCAACAAAGTGCCACGTCGACCATATGGCCGGTCAGTAGGGTGCAATACGGTGCTCTACGATGAGCTAGTGATTGTATAATCACCGCAAAACTATATATAGTGACCATAAAAAGCGTATTGTTACATACATTGACCGCCCGTGTATTTTTCTCATTTCAAATTAAGCCATATTTAACCGGAAAGGACTAGTCCTTATATTGCTTTGATGTGTCCCGTCAACTCGCCGAACGAGGAGAAGCTTGCTTACTACGCCTCTCCCTCACCCACGCGCGCGGTGGCTTGCAGGACAAGGAGAGGGTTTTGACTACAACGCCCTCTCCCTCTCCCTCTCGCTCGCCCTCACCCTCACGGCGGACGTGCAACAGTTCAATCAGTGTCAGATTGCCAGAAGCATATTCCGTTTGTAATCTCTCGTACCGTAGGATGGCAACCAGATGAAACAAGTCCCCTGGCTTGTCACCGCGAAGATGCGACCTAGATGGCGCACAATGTCTTTGAACGTGTAGGGGTACAAATCTGCTGGGGCCAACATGCGCCAGCCTCTGCCATTACTACCTCTTGCATTGATGGCAATCCTTATGTCGAACACCGCGATGAGATAGTAATCGTCATAGCCGCGTCGCTTTGTCGGTGGGTCCGCAATTGCTATCTTCTTCAATCTCATGTAGGCATCATCATATGTATTCAAGCCCAGCCAGTCCGGAAGGCCGATCCCAATGGTTGAGAAGGGTTCTACGGGAAAGGCCGCACTACTGTGGATGTTGTGCAAAATGATGGTGGTATCCGGCCGGAGGTATGCAAGCCAATCTTCGTTGGCACCGACCCTGACCTATATATAAGACGGTGGGCAGCGGAGAAATTATGGGATGGAAATGTAATAACTAAGTACTACATGATCAAACTCCATGACTGACCTGCTCATCGGACAAAATCCGACTACCTCTCAACGTCGGCAACTCTAGCGGAGTCAAGGTGCAACCATGGCCAGGGAGCGGTGGACTGTTCGAAGGATTATCCATAGAAGAACCTTCTCCTCGAGGATGCATGGAAGACCAACAAGCATGGCCTTTCCCCAAGCCTGTTTAAGCATCATCTTGAAAAATATGGTGCAGGAAGCACCGAGTCTTGTGGCGGTGAGGACGTCAGACCGGCGTGCGATTTATCCTAGAGGATCGTCGTCCAAGGTCTCCCAGCCCCGACGAGGAGGAGAACCGCCTGGCGAATCCATGGGAGCAGCGACGGACTGCCTTCTCTTCGGGGGAGGGGAACTGGCGAGGAGGAGATAAGAGCATAGTAACCGCAGGGCCTCGTCCCTTCCAACTGTAGCTCCTCGATCGTTCCTTAGTGAAGGGGTGAGGCTATTATTTACTACGTACTCCTACTGTAGCAGTACTAGTACTACTTTCTCAACTAGTAGTGCGATGTACTATGTTTCTAGTATAGTGCACCAGTTTTGAACTCTTAATCTCAGGGCCAAGGAGCTACAGTTGGAAGTGGAGGGTAGTACTGTTCTCTAGAACCATCGCTGTACTATCAATGCAGGGAAAGTACACCTGCGTAGTGGGTACTCTCGGTGCTCTATTCAAGCACGTAGTTGGCCTACTCAGCCGCTCCTCTCATGCACACACTAGCAGCCTGTTTATTAGTGATGGTTACCACGGGGGTAGAACATTTGAGTTATTTGATACAATGAGACTAGGCTTTTCGCTTCCATTTGTGGAGGTGTAATGGATCTCGTCGAACTTTGTTAGTAGTTCCTTCTTTATGAATGAGATGAGACAAAGCTTTTGCCTCCGTTCCAAAAAAAATCACGTTAAGAGGAATTTCTTTTATAGAGCCGATAATGGAGTGAAGTCCATGCGTGCAATGCCACAAGCTACAGAGTACTAGTAGAGTACTAGCACTTTACGTGCAGAGCCATATTGCATAGTTCCCAATGCCGCACCGGGCTTTTCCGGCTCCTCGGGCTTAATTGGGAGGCGCTAGTTTAAATATGCTACTAGCTGATGAGGAAGCTGCAAGCGAGGTGAGGCTAGGGCGAGCACGTGAGCCACGAGATGATGGGAAGGAAAACCTGTTCACGTGGCTGGGCTGTCCAGCGCACCCAGATTATGGTGTGACATGTCCGTTCGACTTCAAAACTCAAACTACCCGTGTACAATATTGGCTCACAGCGAAGTTACTATTTAAAAAAGGCCGCCGTGCGTTCGGCCGGGATCGAACCCACAAAACGAGGTATACACTCCCGCGACCACTAGTAGTACTCGTTGGATTACAACGCAACCTAGAATTGCCTTTTGTCGCTAGTAGTACATTGTTCCTTACAAGAAACCACTAAGGGCATCTCCAATGGTTGTAAGATAGTTGTTGGTAGATTTTGCCACATAGGATTTTTGATGATGTGTCATACAATAAATGAGGGAAGAGAGGAAGGTTGTATGTACATGAACCAACACCCCTTGCACAAGCTCCAATGTAGAATGAGAGAGCACCTTATTTATTATCTCACATCCTATTGGGCAAACTAGATACAATTCATTGGAGTTGTTGTATTTTAAGGTGTTGGTTGATGACATGGCATATTTTACCAACAAGCTAACATACAAACTGTTGGAGATGCCATAATAATGCAAAGAAACCACTAGTAATGCCAAGAAACTACTATCACTTGCATATGTGGCAGACTTAAAATAAGACTACCTTATCAACCATTGTACATGCCCCTACCAACCAGCCCTACCAAGAAACGACTACTCTACAAAGTGTCGTTATAGGAACATTTCAATCCATGTCGCCTGTCGGTGTCAAAACCGGCGGATCTCGGGTAGGGGGTCCCGAACTGTGCGTCTAGGCCGGATGGTAACAGGAGGCAAGGGACACGAAGTTTTACCCAGGTTCGGGCCCTCTCGATGGAGGTAAAACCCTACGTCCTGCTTGATTAATATTGATGATATGGGTAGTACAAGAGTAGATCTACCACGAGGTCAGAGAGGCTAAACCCTAGAAGCTAGCCTATGGTATGATTGTTGTTGTGTATGTTGTCTATCGACTAGCCTGGCACTGGTTTATATATGCACCAGAGGCCTAGGTTAACAAGAGTCCTAGCCGAATACGCCGGTGGGGAGAAGTCCTTGTCTTGATCGCCAAGTCCTGTGAAATCTTCCTTGTATGCGGCAGCTGTCCGAACTGGCCCATGAGTATACGGCCACGGGGGTCCTCGGCCCAATCTATCAGATCGGGAGATGACGTGTTGAGTACCCCCTAGTCCAGGACACCGTCAGTAGCCCCCTAAACCGGTCTTCAAGTTAGGGACGCTCCTCGATTCTTCCGAACTATTCTTCATCTTCGGTCATCAGTCTTGAAAACCGGTTCAACAAATCTTCTCATCTTCGATCTTGAGGATCGCCGAAATGCATTCGACGAGTTTACACGTCGGGTATCCGAGGAGCCCCTTTAAGTTTACGGCCTTTATCAATGCCTTGTTATTTTTATGCCACACCTCGGGTTTGAAGTTGTTCCCGGGCGGCAGCGTCCTCTTGCGTCCGAGCTCCAACGTTGGACTGTATTCGAGGTATCTTTTGCGACTAAGCACCAATGCCGGACCGCTTCCCAGCTCTAACGCCGAAATGTATCCGAGCTCCAACGCCGGACTATGTATCTGAGCTCCAACGTCAGACTGTATATCCGAGCTCCAACGCCGGACGGTATCCAAGCTCCAACGCCAGACTATATCCGAGGTGTCGTAAATCACCTTGGTTCAAAGAAGTTTGAAGGAGTTTAGCCGAGCTTAATGCCGGAAATGCCCTCTATGGAGCCAGCCACTAGCGCCCGAGCTTTATGCCGGACTGCTTCCGAGGTGGTGCACCACCCCGAATGTGGGCTGATTTTTGTCAATATTTTTGATTGGTGCAATTTATTCTCTGCCGAGATATATAGCCAGTAGCCCTCAAGGTGTGTATCGGTCTAAAACCCGAGATGCACCTGAAGGATGACGTAAGACCGCTGATCCCAGTAGCCGCTGAGACTCAGGTTGATTTGCAAAATCGGCCTGAGGATCAAGTCCAAGCTCGGCAGAATACTTTGGGACACTAAAAGCAGCGTGCTCAGTCCTCGAGACTCAGGTTGGGTGCGGCCGACCAACCTGAGGATCAAAATCTCCTCGGAAACTATATTGCACATAAAATTTTCTGCATTGGACAAGCAATGCAGTAGCCCCCGAGACACTGGTCGGGTGGCAACACCAGATCAGGGGATCGATGTGCCCCTTTAATATTTGTAAATAATAAGCCCGAAGCCCAGTAGCCCCCGAGCCTTAATGCGGGCACGGGTGGCCGAATTAAGGATCAATATCCATAGTAAAATCACAAATTATGTATAATGACTCTATGTATCCAAGTACTTTACGTCATTAATGCTCGGATCCGCATTGTACAAAACTTTGTTGACCGACCATCGGCTTCCACCTCCTCGGCCAGTAGCCGAGGAGTGTTTGTCCTACTTTATAAAGCCTTTATGAGGGCAAAGATTTACAACAAACAAGGCAATCTGGCCATACGGTTTTATAAACAAAGGTACGCAGAGAGTTATATTACTGTTTAACAGAAGAAATGTCTTCCAAAGAAAATAGTCCCGCTATCGGTTCCTTTCTTTGGGTTGTCATGCTAAGCATGATCATTAAACCTCAGCTCTAATGTAAGAGCAAAATATTGAGGATTTAGTTTGGGAGGCCAGTTAATAGCCCCCGGTAGTGTTCGGCGACAGTCGGGGTCAAGCCGTAAACACTTCGGCCAATGTTATGAACGGCCCATCATTTAACATAGTCATCGGATCGCTGACCAGTTTACGCTTATTGTGAAAGTCAGTTTTCGGCTTTCTCCACTGAGGTGCTTAACCATGTGAGCTGGAAGCACAATCGCAGTGGTTCTCCCTTTGCACGCCTAGCCGAACAAAACGGAACGTAGGAAGCAAGTGCAGGAGCCGGGCAACCCAACTATTGACCGAAGACACAATTCGAAACCGATGCATATATAGCAATATCTGAGAATGTTTTTGCCGAATCCCTAAAGGTGTCCGGCGTTGCACTGCGAGACTAATGCTGGAAAAGCACAAATAGTTTAAAAGTGCCAAAAAGCTTGGAAAACCAAGAAACGTCAGTAAAAACATGACGTCCGAACAATATCAAGTGTTCGGTGCCAATCCGAAAGTTGGTCTTAGAAAAAAGAAGTGCTTCTGTCGTGCTTTAACATGATACATCCTATCTCAAGACTTCGAGCGGGTCAGCCTACGGCTTCAACCTCCTATCCCGAGGGCGGAGTACTTCTCATCAGGCCAGTTTAGCAAACTAAACTCTAGCGGCTTTGAGAGAGAAATTAGGCTCCCCGGCTAGTGACCGCACACTCGTGTCGAAAAAAGGAGTGATAAATAATAATAAAACTTTGCAACGACTAAGAAGAAGAACACTTATTATAAAACGGCTCAAATAAACTTAAGAGCCCCCAAGTGACTTGGGTAGAAGAATGATTGCATGTACCGAAGTACTTATATCATATCTATGTTCAACCGAACTTTAAACGCGTCTTAACCGACCGTCAGCTTCTCCCTCTTCGGTCAAGGACCGAAAAGTGTTATGTACTCCATCAGTCGAGAATATCGACGGTGTTTCCAATAACCAGGCAATCAGGCCATAAGGCTGTAACAGAGAAAGCGCGCTCAGGGAACTTATGCTATATTACCGTGAAGTGTAAGAAGCATCTTCGAAGAAAATAGTACCCCCACCGATACCTTTCTTCGGTGCTCATTGTTATTATGAGACTTGTGCAATAGATTTTTTGTACTCATGAGTTCCGTTGTGTGCCGACCATCATTGAAAACTATAAGAGCGCTAGCTTTCGGCTTCACCCAGTCTGAGGTCCGGCTCAGGCGACCCGATCGTGACAATCGCAGAGGTGCTCCCTTTACTCCCTAGCCGAACAATCGGGAACGTAGGGGTAAACACAGGAGCGAGGCAACCCAGCTTGCAAATCGCTTAAGTCAATATGGTGCATATTGTGGCGTAATATACGAACAAGGAACGAAGCCGTACAAGTATAATCATATGCAACAGGAAAAGCTTCATAAAGGAAGCCCCCAAGTAAACGGAGTATTTGAATTTATGCGTCACAAACAAAGTTTGGACAAGGAAATTTTTTACAAGCAACTTTTTCCAAAAAAGTATAATGCTTGGTCGAACCGAACACAAGTTAGAAATTAAAGCTTTGAGCATGAAAGCGACTTAGCTGGTTAATGTGTTCGGTATTGATGACGCGGTCTGAGCTTGATGCGGGGCAAGGTTCCATCCCCCAAGCTGGTCCCGAGGTGGCGGAGCGGAGAGCTCGACACGCCGAAGTGGTGACATAGCACGGTCAATGCAGACCGGCAGAGTGACGCCGAAGTCCCCGGATCATTTTCCTGTGCACAAAAAATAGTGCAAACCAGAGATAATAGTAATAATGATAATTAAAAAAATGTTGCATAATAAATAATTTATGCAAAGTGAGGAATAGAAGAAATATGGCCTGGCGCCGAAGTCAATGTCGATGCAGGGCGTCGGCGTGATGTAGTAAAGGTGTGGCAAAGCCTGAATTCACAGGTCGGTCCGAGCTCCGGATGCAGCGTTCGCCGGACTATGTACGGAAACTGATCGAACCACCATGCGACCATCGTTAATGCGGTCACCATTTGATAGACCTGTGTACATATCATGGACAAACCAGAGTAATAATTTCTTGGGAAAAATGCACCCAAACAAGCAAAAAATACTGGGATTAATAGCACCTGGTTTATTTGTTGTAGCAATCCGAAGGAAGGTGATTCCCAAAATTGGGACTCGCTCCGCACACCCATTGCCTGATGGGCGATAAAACGACGGCATGGCAATGCTGGTAAAGGTTGACTCGCCGAGGCAAAGCCCTCGGCCTAGCTAACATGACGGAGCTGGTCGGCTAGTGACGCCGAAGTGTCTGGAGTAGGTTGATGAAGATATGGCGAAGCCCCCCGGTCCAGCCGAGATGTCGAAGCCTCGACGTCAGCCAATGAGTCAAAGTAGGTCAGCGTGATGGACACCAGTTTGAAGAAGCAATAGTGCGGCCCTGTCGATGGAGGTCGTGACGTGGTCGATGCCGACTTGATGAAGCGACCGTGCGGCGATGCCGGTATGCCCGCTCCGTGTAATCCGTGGGGCGGCGATGTTGATGATGATTTATCCTTCGCGATGCCGGACTCTTGTTTGGCTTGCCGAGATGATGATCCGAAGAAGTTGAGCTCGGCTAAAGTGACGACGTGTCTAGCGCAGGTCGGCAGTCGTGGAGTAATATTGCCGGACTGGTTTGACACCAGCATGATGTTGAAGATCATGTTCAAAAGATCTTAAAGTTAGTGGGATGTGTTCGGGAACAAAACACAATACCCCATACAAAACTTCCTTCAAAAGGGATGTCCGAAATCCCGTTCATAAAAAAGATGAACTCGGGTCGGATTCGTTTTCGCGCAGAAAACAGATCCGAAAAGTGATGCACTAATCGGAAGGTTCCAGGAGTTTGGACGGTCGGATCGAGCTGAAATTTTGAGAGGTGGTAGATATAGGAATTCCGCAGCCGATCAACGGTTGGATCTTCCAAAGGACGTCCGAGCTAGAAGCTGGACACCACGCCCTAAACTCATCCAAATTCCCGTCCAGATTTGACAGGGCTCCGGTATATCGTGGATTGCCAGAGATTCCTGCATCGGAACTCGACGAAATTTTCCAGGGTTGTTATAGACTCAATTCCGCACAATTCCACCAAAGAGATCGTCAAAGCGATACTCGAAGAGGTGGTGGCGGCAGATACGAGTTCGCTGTCCAAAAAAATAGCACGGTCGCTTGAGGGCAATGTTGACGTTGAGCCCCTGAGCTCCATAAATGATTCCTCCGTGATCTTGATAGAGATCGGAGTTGACGTTTGATGAAGGCCCTCGTCCGAACATGGTGATCCAAACACGGGGCGCAATTCTTGGTTGAACCAAGGTGACCAGTCGAGCTAGTGACGAAGATGCCGAAGTCACAGTTGATCTGCAGGCGAGCCATTAATCCTTTTGTCGATCACACAGCGGAACTCTCAATGAAAGCACCAATGTCGGTGTCAAAACCTGCGGATCTCGGGTAGGGGGTCCCGAACTGTGCGTCTAGGCCGGATGGTAACAGGAGGCAAGGGACACGAAGTTTTACCCAGGTTCGGGCCCTCTCGATGGAGGTAAAACCCTACGTCCTGCTTGATTAATATTGATGATATGGGTAGTACAAGAGTAGATCTACCACGAGATCAGAGAGGCTAAACCCTAGAAGCTAGCCTATGGTATGATTGTTGTTGTGTATGTTGTCTATCGACTAGACTGACCCTGGTTTATATATGCACCAGAGGCCTAGGTTAACAAGAGTCCTAGCCGAATACGCCAGTGGGGAGAAGTCATTGTCTTGATCGCCAAGTCTTGCGGAATCTTCCTTGTATGCGGCAGCTGTCTGAACTGGCCCATGAGTATACGGCCACGGGGGTCCTCGGCCCAATCTATCAGATCGAGAGATGACGTGTTGAGTACCCCCTAGTCCAGGACACCGTCATCGCCCCTTGTCGGTGTCAAAACCAGCGGACCTCGGGTAGGGGGTCCCGAACTGTGCGTCTAAGGCGGATGGTAACAGGAGGCAGGGGACACGATGTTTTACCCAGGTTCGGGCCCTCTTGATGGAGGTAAAACCCTACGTCCTGCTTGATTATTCTTGATAATATGAGTAGTACAAGAGTTGATCTACCACGAGATCAGAGAGGCTAAACCCTAAAAGCTAGCCTATGGTATGATTGTATGTTGTCCTATGGACTAAAACCCTCCGGTTTATATAGACATCGGAGGAGGCTAGGGTTACACAAGGTCGGTTACAAAGGAGGAGATATGCATATCCGTATTGCCTAGCTTGCCTTCCACGCCAAGTAGAGTCCCATCCGGAGACGGAACGAAGTCTTCAATCTTGTATCTTCATAGTCCAACAGTCCGGCCAAAGGATATAGTCCGGCTATCCGGATACCCCCTAATCCAGGACTCCCTTAGTAGCCCCTGAACCAGGCTTCAATGACGATGAGTCTGGCGTGCAGATTGTTTTCGGCATTGCAAGGCGGGTTCCTCCTCCGAATACTTCATAGAAGATTTTGAACACGAGGATCGTGTCCGACTCTGCAAAACAAGTTCCACATACCACCGTAGAGAGAGTAATATTTCCACAAATATGATCTGCTGACGTACCCCGTAGCGTGGCATCACACCACAACCAGGTCTTTATTCGAATCGTTTTTCATAACCTATCTCAGCGTGTTTCGCGAGGCGGTTTCCTTAGCACGTCTTGTCGAAGCAGAGATCGTGTCCCCTTATTACGGGATTCCCATCAATACGGACATGGGTAACCCAACTGCGCCATCAATTACGGCACTTGGGGGATAAGCGAGTTTTACCAGGCTGATGGGGGTGCATAGTTTCGTCCGCCCTTATAAAGGGATAAGGTTTCACCTTCTTCTACCCACGCCTTCTTCCTCCTTGCTCATCCAGTCTTGCGCACTCGAGCTCTAGCGCCCAGGTCCACATCCTTCTCCTCAACCCTCTCCAACATGTCCAGAGCGGGAGGCAAGTGGATGGTCTCCTCCGTCACGGAGAGAGACATCAAAAAGCTGCGCGGGGCCGGATACTTAGCCGCGGATATCGCGCACCGGCTGCCAGCCACGGGGCAGATCGTCCCTACCCCGGAACCTCACGAATGGGTGGTTTTACTCCTCCACTTCATCCGCGGACTGGGGTTTCCCCTCCATCCATTCGTCCGCGGCCTTATGTTCTATTATGGGCTGGACTTTCATGATCTGGACCCGAATTTCATCCTCAACATCTCGGCGTTTATCGTCGTGTGCGAGGCTTTCCTCCGCATCCGGTCCCACTTCGGCCTGTGGCTGAAGACCTTCAATATCAAGCCGAAGGTAGTAGGCGGCCAACAAGCGGAATGCGGCAGAGCCATGGTGGGCAAAATGCCCAACGTTACGTGGCTCGAGGGCTCCTTCGTGGAGACCATAAAGGGGTGGTAATCGGGGTGGTTCTACATCACCGAGCCACGCGACACCAACTGGGTGGCGGCCCCTGAGTTTTGATCCGGAATCCCCATGCGGCTCACTTCCTGGAAGGAGAAGGGCCTGTCCTGGGGTTCATCGATGGAGCTGGACGGACTCCAGAAGTGTATCCGGAAGATGATAAGCAAGAAACTTAAGCTTGTCAACATAGTCCAGGTGATGCTCTTCCGCCGGATCCTCCCGTGTCAACAGCGGGCTTTCAACTTATGGGAGTTCGAGCTGGCCCAGCACCAGACTCTACGCGAGCTCTTCGACACGACGCATAAGGACGTCTGGAAGGTGCTGTTCAAGGGCGCCGAGGTCCCTCCTTCTCTTACCGACGACCGCGGGCTACGCGCGAAGCGCCCTGCGAATTCGGTAAGTTCTGTACATCTGGTAGGGTATTTATTTCCCATAGCTTAACCATGTGCAGGGTCTGAGCTCCCATGCCTTTGACAGGACTGGGTGGAGGCATCGGGGCATATTAACTGTCTGGCCCCTCTACCCGAAGACCCTGCAGACGCTCTCTTTTCAGAGATGCGGACTCCGGCTCCTTACGAGGTGCCGGAGAAGACCAAGAAGAAGGCCAAGGGAACCTGAAAGAGTTCCGGGCGCCAGGTGGTATCGGACTCATCGTCCGATAACTCCAAGACGCACTCCTCCCATGAAAACAAGGAGGAGGAAGATGAAGACTCTCCCCCTCCAGCCGGGGGAGACAAGAAAAGGAAGGCCGCCCCAACCGGGGAGGTCGAAGGGTCCAAGAAGGAAGGACTCTCCTTCCGGACTGTTCCACCACCGCCGCCGACGGTGAAGACGAGTGGTTACTCAGGGCCAAGCCCCTGGCTAAGTCGTAAGTATTCGGATACCAGAGTAACTCATAGAAAACTTTTATCGCACTGCTCCTCCTAAAGTCGAATATGATCATGCAGTCCGCCCCGAGCCCATATCGACATATCCTCGTCAGACGGTTCCTTGGGCTCGTCAGATATGGATAGCGACCCGCTTCCATCCGCCTCCTCTCCACGCCCTACGGACAATGCCGAGGTATTGTCTCAAGGGGCACCGAGACGGGGGGAGGTAGTCCCGGAGGCGCCTTAAGGCGAACTTCCGGACTCCAGGCGCGAAGGGAGCAAGACTCCCAAGGGCTCCGAGTTCGGCCCCCAGCCGAACGCCGCGCCGGAACCTCCAGTGGTTTCGGACTTCGGCAGGCGGCCCCCTTCCAAGAGGGGCAAGCTGCCCGTGCCGGTGACTCCCTCACCCCTTAAGCCAACGTCGTCTATTCGACTGGCAAGTTAGGTGTTATGACTTGTGGGACCTACATGTCAGTCTACACAAAAATCCCCTAGTGACCTCCTACCTCCGGCCCGTCCACCTAGTTGTCCTCGGCATGTAGGGGTGGAAACGGATCGGATGCGGATCGGATAGTGCTCTTACCACTTCCATTTTCATATTTTTAAAACGAATACGAATCCGAATATGGATATTATCAGATACGGATGCGGCTCGGATATTATTCAAATACGGATATGTATCGGATATTTTCTTGATTCGGAACGGATACGAATAATATCAACATATTGCTCAAGTAAATTAGTCGATAGCTATGTGACCTAAAATAATCAACTTGTGACATACTTATTTGGATTTATGTTGGATAATTGGAATTTTGGGCCTAGAATTTTAAAATTACCTCGCATAATATTATTCGGATACGGATATATATCCACTTCCATATCCATATTTGTGTCAAAATCTCCTACCATATTTTATTTTTTTATTTGTTTAATAAATTCGGATACGGATAATTTCCATTTCCATTTTGGTTTGGATGCGGATGTTTCAGATACGAATAGGCATTTTTCTCGAATATGAATATCGGATATTTCGGATTATCCACTACCACTTTCCACCCCTATCGGCATGGGACACAGCAACCGCCGCCGGCAGAAGGCGAGGTCAAAACCGCCGGCGGTGCGGAGCCCATCTTGCGGCAGCCCGGATGCCAGCTTTGTCCGGCACTCGCGGCCGCTAGCTAGCCAAGTTAGCTCTGTCCAGCTGCTTGTCTTCAAGGTTTGCTAGCTAGATTGGCATGGCGGCGCGGCGGCTTGCTCGTGCGCGCTGCGCTAAGGACAGCCATCTGGCTCGAGCGAAGGCTAGCGCGGCTTGCTCGTGCGTGAGTCACACTCGGGCCAGCCTGCCAACCCGTGCGGAGGCCAGCGTGGCGTCCGGCCCGTCCAGCGGAGCGGCGGCCAACTCCCTCATCACCGGCACCACCGACGAACACGCATAAGTATTGTTTGAAGTAATGTTCAGGAAAAATAATGATTCGAGGGGGAGTATAACAGGATAGAAGGTCAGATGAGGGTCCCTCATGTCAACAGTCAAACAAAATGTGTTGGTTCAAGCTGCCTCGTCAGCACAGACGTGTGGTCCAACCCTGTCATAAACGGGTTTAAACGAGCCTAATCGGCACTAGGTAGTAGTTTTTGGCACGGATTAAGAAATTTTGGGTATGTTTTTGCTATTTTTTGTACAATAGTTTCTTCCTAGGGCTGGTTGAAAGTGGTAGTTTTTTGTTAAATACTCTACATATTGTAAGTAGGAGTGAAAGTTAAGCTTTGGAAGCCAATAAGCAAGGCTAGTTAAATATTGCCTATGTGTACGTGATTGAAAGTAAATATCAACCATGGGTGACTAATATCTTGATGGAAAACTCGAAACTATGGAAATACTAGCATTTTTTTGGAATGATTGGAAATACTAGCAATGTTCACGTGCATTGCAACAGATCATAATTAGAATAATACTTATTCACAAACTTGATACAAAACACTCTAATTTTGATATACATACTAGCAAGAGGCCCATGCGTTGCATGGAACATCAAGATGCATTTATATGAGTTGTTTATCTCATGGGAGACAAAGATGAACGAGGGAAGTCCTTATCTGCAAATGTGGAGAGGGGTGCGGGTATCTTTTTTGCAAAATTGTCATAGTTTGCTTTCTATATGTCAGATATAGATTGGACGGTCTATATTGCAGGATGGCAGGCACACCATCATCACCAACTCGGTTTTTTATAAGAGTGTAGATATCAGTAGAGATATATTATGTTTCAATCAGAAAATATTCCTTGGGCTATTTTGGTGAGGTGAGGGAGGGGTGTGGTTGGTTTTAAGATACTAATTATGGGTTTTTCTGCAAATTGGTAGATAAGTGGGATGTTGGTGAGAAAAGGCAACAACTTACCTCACAGTCGTTAGATGTAGATCTAATGGTCAGAAAAGACGGATGGCAGACACACCATCATCACCAACTTAGTCTTCTGTAGGAGTACTAGCAAGATGTCCATGCATTGCACGTAACATCAAGATGCATATTTTTATAAAACACTTGTTGTGATTGACCCATGTAGGAGTAATCCCATGTGTAAAAACTAATGATATCTCGTGAAATAGGAGATAAGATGAAGAGTAGTGGGGCGTGGTGGTGATTGGTGGTCGGACTGAGTGGAGGCAAGGGGATGGACGATAACGGCAGCGGCCACCAGGCCAGTTTGTTCCAGAGGCTTCCTTTTTTAATTGCTCAACAATGAGGTTGCTGGAGATAAGGATGAACGAGGGAAGGCATTGTCTGCAAATGTGTAGAGAGGTGCGGGTATCTTTTAGTTTAATTTCCATCCGTCAGATATAGATCGGACGGTCTATTGCAAGATGGCACACATACCATCATCACCAACTTGGGTTTTTTATAAGAGAAGAAATATAAGTATGGAGATACAAATGTATTATCGATACTATCTTGTTTCCGTAAACTAGGATCTACATTCTATTCAACAGCTCAGCATGTGGGGCCTTAGCACAATGACTTCTCGACTGTGTAAAAGAAAGGTTTTCCCGTCGCCGATAAGGAGGGGGTGACGGCGGCGCGCTTTCGGCTTGCTCTAGTCCTAGTAGTCATACTAGGTGGTCTACGCACGTGTAGATTTATTCTTTTTCACATCTCGTGTTCGCCATACTGCCACGACTGTTGATGAATAGACGGTAAGTTATTCATGGGGAAACCCTTGTTGAGCGTGTTTGCGAGAGAGAGAGAGACAGTGTGCGTGTGTGATATGTCTAGAGACTGAGGGAATGATAATAGATTCTTTGTGTCTATGTGTGTGGAGGATAGATAGAGACATGTACATGGGGCTTTGTGTTGTGTAACGTGGAGACACATAGACATAATCAGAGAGTGAGTGTGTGAGATACACATGAGTGCATGGGAGAGATGTGTGAGTTAGAGAGATGGAGAATTTTGGTGTGCATCTGAGCGAGAGAGGGGGGGGGTATATACATATCTGGAGCTGTAGAGAATATGCAAGGTGTGTGTCTTAAAGGAAGGATCTAGATAGCTAGATGGGTGTTTGTGCATGTTTGTGTGTGTTTGTGCGTGTGTTTGTGTGTGAGAGGGAGTGTGTGTATGTGGAGTAGAGAGACCACTAATGATGTAAACCTAGTATAAGGGAAGGGGGAATGGTGTGACATGTGTGTCAAAGAGAGACAAGGGCATGTGTAGTAGCGGGATAACATGGGTGCGGGTGGGGGGCAAACTATTTGGAAGAGACATCGAGTGTGTGTGGGAGAGGGGTGTGAGAGCGAGAGAGAGAGCTAGCGACAAAGAGAGAGAGAGGGAGAGAGACAGAGGAAAAGAGGGGGGAGAGGGGTCGTTTGTGTCCATAAGTGGCGTATAGATAGGGAGACAATGTTGATGCACTACAAAAAAAGTACACTTCCGTGATGATACGTGTTTGTCATAGTAGGTCACGTTTTTTGTCACGCATGTACATCCATGACGATTTTATGACAGAATCAAGATAGTCATACCTGTGCTGTCGTAGAATGTTCCGTGACATTACCAAAATTATCATCACGGAAGTGTCCACTTCCATGACGATAAATCACGCATCACAGAAGTACTTTCGTCAAGGGTGACCGACACGTGGCATCCACCGTCATGGAACGCCGTTAAGCTATCGGGTCCGGTTTTGGATCCGATGACCCGTTAACAGCCCGGACCAATGGCGGTTTTCCACGTGTAAAATCATCATTGCCCAGAGGAAACACGTGTTGTCTCACCGTTGGGAAAGATGTCTGCTACCTCTTGAGCACTGCGTTGGTTTTCCCCGAAGAGGAAGGGATGATGCAGCAAAGTAGCGTAAGTATTTCCCTCAGTTTTTGAGAACCAATGTATCAATCCAGTAGGAGGCTACGCGCAAGTCCCTCGTACCTGCACAAACCAAATAAATCATCGCAACCAACGCGAATAGGGGTTGTCAATCCCTACACAGCCACTTATGAGAGTGAGATCTGATAGATATGATAAGATAATATTTTTGGTATTTTTGTGATAAAGATGCAAAGTAAAAATAAAGGCAAAGTAAAAAGCAAAGGAAATAACTAAGTAGTAGGATATTAATATGATAAAGATAGACCCGGGGGCCATAGGTTTCACTAGTGGCTTCTCTCGAGAGCATAAGTATTCTACGGTGGGCGAACAGATTACTATTGAGCAATTGACGGAACTGAGCATAGTTATGAGAATATCTAGGTATGATCATGTATATAGGCATCACGTCCGAGACAAGTAGACCGACTCCTGCATGCATCTACTACTATTACTCCACTCATCGACCGCTATCCAACATGCATCTAGAGTATTAAGTTAAAAACAGAGTAACACCTTAAGCAAGATGACATGATGTAGAGGGATAAACTCATGCAATATCATGAAAACCCCATCTTGTTATCCTTGATGGCAACAATACAATACATGCCTTGCTGCCCCTACTGTCACTGGGAAAGGACACCGAAAGATTGAACCCAAACCTAAGCACTTCTCCCATTGCAAGAAAGATCAATCTAGTAGGCCAAACCAAACTGATAATTCAAAGAGACTTGCAAAGATAACCAATCATACATAAAATAATTCAGAGAAGATTCAAATATTGTTCATAGATAGACTTGATCATAAACCCACAATTCATCGGTCTCAACAAACACACCGCAAAAAGAAGATTACATCGAATAGTTCTCCACAAGAGAAAGGGAGAACATTGTATTGAGATCCAAAAAGAGAGAAGAAGCCATCTAGCTAATAACTATGGACCCATAGGTCTGAGGTAAACTACTCACACTTCATCGGAGGGGCTATGGTGTTGATGTAGAAGCCCTCCGTGATTGATGCCCCCTCCGGTGGAGCTCCGGAACAGGCCCCAAGATGGGATCTCATGGATACAGAAAGTTATGGCGGTGGAATTAGGTTTTTTTTGCTCCGTATCTGATCGTTTGGGGGTACGTAGGTATATATAGGAGGAAGGAGTACGTCGATGGAGTAACAGGGGGCCCACGAGGGTGGAGGACGCGCCTGGGGGGGGGGGGTAGGCGCGCCCCCCTACCTCGCGGCCTCCTCTTTTGTGTCTTGACGTAGGGTCCAAGTCTCCTGGGTCTTGTTCGTTGTGAAAATCACGTTCCCGAAGGTTTCATTCCGTTTGGACTCCGTTTGATATTCCTTTTCTTCGAAACCCTAAAACAGGCAAAAAACGACAATTCTGGGCTGGGCCTCCGGTTAATAGGTTAGTCCCAAAAATAATATTAAAGTGGAAAATAAAGCCTAATAATGTCCAAAACAGTAGATAATATAGCATGGAGCAATAAAAAAATTATAGATACGTTGGAGACGTATCAATCATCCCCAAGCTTAATTCCTGCTCGTCCTCGAGTAGGTAAATGATAAAAATAAATTTTTTGATGCGGAGTGCTACTTGGCATAATTTTAGTGTAATTCTTCTTAATTGTGGTATGAATATTCAGATCCGAAAGATTCAAGACAAAAGTTTAATATTGACATAAAAATAATAATACTTAAAGCATACTAACAAACCGATTATGTCTTCTCAAAATAACATGGCCAAAGAAAGTTATCCCTACAAAATCATATAGTCTGGCTATGCTCTATCTTCACCACATAGAATATTTAAATCATGCACAACCCCGATGACAAGCCAAGCAATTGTTTCATACTTCTGGTGTTCTCTAACTTTTTCAATCTTCACGCAATACATGAGCGTGAGCCATGGATATAGCACTTATAGGTGGAATAGAATGATGGTTGTGGAGAAGACAAAAAGGGAGAAGATAGTCTCACATCAACTAGGCGTATCAACGGGCTATGGAGATGCCCATCAATAGATATCAATGTGAGTGAGTAGGGACTGCCATGCAACAGATGCACTAGAGCTATAAGTATATGAAAGCTCAACAAGAAACTAAGTGGGTGTGCATCCAACTCGCTTGCTCACGAAGACCTAGGGCATTTTGAGGAAGCCCATCATTGGAATATACAAGCCAAGTTCTATAATGAAAAATTCCCACTAGTATATGAAAGTGACAACATTGGAGACTCTCTATCATGAAGATCATGGTGCTACTTTGAAGCACAAGTGTGGTAAAAGGATAGTAACATTGCCCCTTCTCTCTTTTTCTCTCATTTTTTATTTGGGCCTTTTCTCCTTTTTTATGGCCTCTTTTCTTTCTCTTTTTTTTATTTTTCGTCCGGAGTCTCATCCCGACTTGTGGGGGAATCATAGTCTCCATCATCCTTTCCTCACTAGGACAATGCTCTAATAATGATGATCATCACACTTTTATTTTTCTTACAACTCAACAATTACAACTCGATACTTAGACAAAATATGACTCTATATGAATGCCTTCGGCGGTGTACCGGGATATGCAATGAATCAAGAGTGACATGTATGAAAGAATTATGAATGGTGGCTTTGCCACAAATACGATGTCGACTACATGATCATGCTAAGCAATATGACAATGATGGAGTGTGTCATAATAAACGGAACGGTGGAAAGTTGCATGGCAATATATCTCGGAATGGCTATGGAAATGCCATAATAGGTAGGTATGGTGGCTGTTTTGAGGAAGGTATATGGTGGGTGTATGATACCGGCGAAAGGTGCGCGGTATTAGAGAGGCTAGCAAAGGTGGAAGGGTGAGAAAGTGCGTATAATCCATGGACTCAACATTAGTCATAAAGAACTCATATACTTATTGCAAAAATCTACAAGTTATCAAAGCAAAGTATTACGCGCATGCTCCTAGGGGGATAGATTGGTAGGAAAAGACCATCGCTCGTCCCCGACCGCCACTCATAAGGAAGACAATCAAAAAATAAATCATGCTCCGACTTCATCACATAACGGTTCACCATACGTGCATGCTACGGGAATCACAAACTTTAACACAAGTATTCTTCAAATTCACAACTACTCAACTAGCACAACTTTAATATCACCATCTTCATATCTCAAAACAATTATCAAGCATCAAACTTCTCATAGTATTCAACACACTCATAAGAAAGTTTTATTATTAATCTTGTATACCAAGCATATTAGGATTTTAAGCAAATTACCATGCCTTTTTAAAACTCTCAAAATAATCTAAGTGAAGCATGAGAGATCAATAGTTTCTATAAAACAAATCCACCACCGTGCTCTAAAAGATATAAGTGAAGTACTAGAGCAAAACTACATAACTCAAAAGATATAAGCGAAGCACATAGAGTATTCTAACAAATTCCAAATCATGTATGGCTCTCTCAAAAGGTGTGTACAGAAAGGATGATTGTGGTAAAATAAAAAATAAAGACTCAAATTATACAAGACGCTCCAAGCAAAACACATATCATGTGGTGAATAAAAATATAGCTCCAAGTAAAGTTACCGATAGAAGTAGACGAAAGAGGGGATGCCTTCCGGGGCATCCCCAAGCTTTGGCTTTTAGGTCTCCTTAGATTATCTTGGGGGTGCCATGGGCATCCCCAAGCTTAGGCTCTTGCCACTCCTTGTTCCACAATCCATCAAATCTTTACCCAAAACTTGAAAACTTCACAACACAAAACTTAAAGTAGAAAATCTCGTGAGCTCCGTTAGCGAAAGAAAAAAAAGACCACTTCAAGGTACTGTAATGAACTCATTATTTATTTATATTGGTGTTAAACCTACTGTATTCCAACTTCTCTATGGTTTATAAACTATTTTACTAGCCATAGATTCGTCAAAATAAGCAAACAACACACGAAGAACAGAATCTGTCAAAAACAGAATAGTCTGTAGTAATCTGTAGCTAGCGCAAGATCTGGAACCCCAAAAATTCTAAAATAAATTTCTGGACGTGAGGAATTTATCTATTAATCATCTTCAAAAATAATTAACTAAATATCACTTTCCAAATAAAAATTTCAGTAGTTCTCGTGAGCGCTAAAGTTTCTGTTTTTTACAGCAAGTGTAACAAGACTTTCCCCAAGTCTTCCCAACGGTTCTACTTGGCACAAACACTAATTAAACACAAAAAACACAACCAAAACAGAGGCTAGATAAATTATTTATTACTAAACAGGAGCAAAAATCAAGGAATAAAAATAAAATTGGGTTGCCTCCCAACAAGCGCTATCGTTTAACGCCCCTAGCTAGGCATAACAAGCAAGGATAGATCTAGGTATTGCCATATTTGGTAGGCAATCCATAAGTGGATCTCATAATAGATTCATAAGGTAATTTAATTTTCTTTCTAGGAAAGTGTTCCATGACTTTCCTTAATGGAAATTGGAATCTAATATTTCCTTCCTTCATATCAATAATTGCACCAATCGTTCTAAGGAAAGGTCTACCAAGAATAATAGGACATGAAGGATTGCAATCTATGTCAAGAACAATAAAATCTACGGGCACATAATTCCTATTTGCAACAATAAGAACATAATTAATTCTTCCCACAGGTTTCTTAATAGTGGAATCCGCAAGGTGCAAGCTTAAAGAGCAATCATCAAAATCACGGAAATCTAACAAATCACACAAAGTCTTTGGAATCGTGGAAACACTAGCACCCAAATCACATAAAGCATAGCATTCATGATCTTTAATTTTAATTTTAATAGTTGGTTCCCACTCATCATAAAGCTTTCTAGGGATAGAAACTTCCAATTCAAGTTTTTCTTCATAAGATTGCATCAAGGCATCAACGATATGTTTAGTAAAAGCTTTATTTTGACTATAAGCATGAGGAGAATTTAGCACGGATTGCAACAAGGAAATACAATCAATCAAAGAGCAATTTTCATAGTTAAATTCCTTGAAATCCATAATAGTGGGTTTAGCACCATCTAGGGTTTTAATTTCTTCAATCCCACTTTTATCAATTTTAGCATCAAATCAAAAAAATTCCGAATTCTTGGAACGCCTTCTAGGTAAAGGTGGATCATATTCAGTCCCATCATTATCAAGATTCATATTGCAAAACAAAGATTTAATAGGGGACACATCAATAACTTTTAGATCTTCATCATTATTTTCATAGCAATCCGGTTTAGCGGCCATCCTATTAACTAAGGTGGCCTGCTTATCCGAATTCAGCAGTCATTTTCTCAAGATGAGCAATCTGGGATCTTAAACCATCTAATTCTTTAGACATACCATCAAGCTCTTTATTCATAAAACTCATAAAACTATTCTGTTCCTTAAGCTTGTTTTTGAAGAAACTATTATGCTCAAATTGCAAAACCATAAAACTCATGACATTGCTTTCGATCTCTTCTAACCTTTTAAGGTGGAGATCACCAAATTTAAGTAGAGCCATTGAGGCAAGCAAGCAAACTAACACACAAGCAAAAAAAACAAGTGGGCAAAAAGAGGCAAATAGAGAAAGAGATGGAGGATAGAGAGAGAGAGGGCGAATAAAACGGCAAGGGTGAAGTGGGGGAGAGGAAAACGAGAGGCAAATGGAAAATAATGTAATGCGGGAGATAAGGGTATGTGATGGGTACTTGGTATGTTGACTTTTGTGTAGACCTCCCCGGCAACAGCGCCAGAAATCCTTCTTGCTACCTCTTGAGCACTGCATTGGTTTTCCCCGAAGAGGAAGGGATGATGTAGCAAAGTAGCGTAAGTATTTCCCTTAGTTTTTGAGAACCAAGGTATCAATCCAGTAGGAGGCTACGCGCGAGTCCCTCGTACCTGCACAAAACAAATAAATCCTCGCAACCAACGCAAATAGGGGTTGTCAATCCCTACACGGCCACTTACGAGAGTGAGATCTGATAGATATGATAAGATAATATTTTTGGTATTTTTGTGATAAAGATGCAAAGTAAAATAAAGGCAAAGTAAAAAAGCAAAGGAAATAACTAAGTAGTAGGAGATTAATATGATAAAGATAGACCCGGGGGCCATAGTTTCACTAGTGGCTTCTCTCGAGAGCATAAGTATTCTATGGCGGGTGAACAAATTACTGTTGAGCAATTGACAGAATTGAGCATAGTTATGAGAATATCTAGGTATGATCATGTATATAGGCATCACGTCCGAGACAAGTAGACCGACTCCTGCCTACATCTACTACTATTACTCCACTCATCGACCGCTATCCAGCATGCATCTAGAGTATTAAGTTAAAAACAGAGTAACGCCTTAAGCAAGATGACATGATGTAGAGGGATAAACTCATGCAATATGATGAAAACTCCATCTTGTTATCCTCGATGGCAAAAATACAATACATGCCTTGCCGCCCCTACTATCACTTGGAAAGGACACCGAAAGATCGAACCCAAAGCTAAGCACTTCTCCCATTGCAAGAAAGATCAATCTAGTAGGCCAAACCAAACTGATAATTCAAAGAGACCTGTAAAGATAACCAATCATACATAAAAGAATTCAGAGAAGATTCAAATATTGTTCATAGATAGACTTGATCATAAACCCACAATTCATCGGTCTCAACAAACACACCACAAAAAGAAGATTACATCGAATAGTTCTCCACAAGAGAGGGGGAGAACATTGTATTGAGATCCAAAAAGAGAGAAGAAGCCATCTAGCTAATAACTATGGACCCGTAGGTCTGAGGTAAACTACTCACACTTCATAGGAGGGGCTATGGTGTTGATGTAGAAGCCCTCCGTGATCAATGCCCCCTCTGGCGGAGCTCCGGAACAGGCCCCAAGATGGGATCTCATGGATACAAAATGTTACAGCGGTGGAATTAGGTTTTTTGCTCCGTATCTGATCGTTTGGGGGTACGTAGGTATATATAGGAGGAAGGAGTACGTCGGTGGAGCAACATGGGGCCCACGAGGGTGGAGGGCGCGCCTGGGTGGGGGGGGGTAGGCGCGCCCCCTACCTCGTGGCCTCCTCTTTTGTGTCTTGACATAGGGTCCAAGTCTCCTGGGTCTTGTTCGTTGAGAAAATCACGTTCCTGAAGGTTTCATTCCGTTTGGACTCCGTTTGATATTCCTTTTCTTCGTAACCCTAAAACAGGCAAAAAACAACAATTCTGGTCTGGGCCTCCGGTTAATAGGTTAGTCCCAAAAATAATATGAAAGTGGAAAATAAAGCCCAATAATGTCGAAAACATAAATAATATAGCATGGAGCAATCAAAAATTATAGATACGTTGGAGACGTATCAATGTCATCCACTCATTGGACAGGAGGCGCCTATGATAGGTCGACACATGGCACGACCCAACAGTGGCCCATTCCCGTGAAAAAGGCCGGCCCAGTAAAAGTTAGCAGGCCGGCCCATATAAGGCCTACTTGTGTCAGGTCCATTTAAGCCCACGACCCATACGAGATGTGCCAATTCGGCCTGTCAACGGCCCGTTAAAGATTTGACACCATTGCAGCCCATCGCCAGTTCGAGCCCGTTAACAGCCCGCTATATATTTGGGCTAAATATCGGCCCGATGAGATTTCGGCTTGTGAATGGCCCATTCAGTGGATGGGCCAATTTTCACGATGTACATCTTTCGGCCTTTTAGCGACCCATTTAAATGTTGGGCTAATTTCCTGCCCAGTGTGTCTTTCAGCCTATTGGCGGCCCATAAATTAGTTGGGCCATTTGTAGTCAGACCTAAGTTTCGGCCTTTCAACGACCCATTTAAGTGTTGGGCCAATTTCTGGCCCGGTGTGTCTTTCAGCCTGTTGACGGCCCATATATTTGTTGGGCCATTTGTAGTCGGACCTGAGTTTTGTCCTTTTAACGGCCCATGCCCTTCATGGTCCAATACCAGCCCGGTTTCTCTTTCGGCCTGCTAAAGGCCCACAACACAATTGGACCATTTACAATACGACCTGACTTTCGGCCTCTTAGCGGCCCATGCTCTTCATGGTCCAGTACAAGCCTGCTGTCTCTTTCGGCCTGCTAAAGGCCCACAGTATAGTTGGGCCATATGTATCCCGAACTTAGTAATGGCCTGTTAACGGCCCGTGATATCAATTGGGCCCACCTATTGCCTGCTTCGATGTCGGCCTGTTAACGACCCGAGAGTTAAGAGGGCCGACCATTAACTTTCGACCTAGTAAGGGCCCATTAACTTAATGGGCCCACTAAGGTTCGTACATGTCTTTAGGCCAAATTAGATAATTTGAGCCCATTACGACGAGCAATTATGCACAGGACCAAAACCGATCAAACAAAGGTACGACATATAGGGAAAAACGTTGCACATCCAGCATATATTACAGGAAATTACATCCACTTGGCAGTCAAAGATTGATGCCAGTGCAATAAATGAACAGAACCTAACGATCTACAACGTCACAATCTGCAACCTCAGCACGGATGACGACCATAAGCATGTGGGCAAGTTCTTGCTGCTTTGCTACACTGTGTCTGAAAACATTGATCAGTTGTTGTGTCGCATGACTCTGCACCTCTGATTCCTCCACCATTTCCATCATTCCTTCAGCCATTAATTGGTTCACAAACATACATTTTTTCCATTGCATTCGAGACAGAGGATACTGAACAGATTCAGTTGGCGATTTTGGCAGGCTTGTATTATTGATAGTGGAGAGTGTCTCGACCACTGCATCATAACATAAATTTGGAGGGGAACCAAACAAATTAATCATGAGTTATTGCCATATTACCTGGCCTAGATTTATTGGAAAGAAACAATGGGGTTGACTTGCTGTTTTTAGAGTTTGTCTTCTTATCTTCAGCAGCCTGCACCAAATTAAGACACTAGCATTGCTATCATTGGCCAAGTCAGATAATAGGAAAGCAACATTGCACAACGAATGTTTGGGCAACTAGCCAACACCAAATTAACACAATATAGAGCTATCATCCGCGAGGTAAGGTAATACGAAAGCAACATTGACACAATGAATGAATGGGCAACCAGAGCAGCATGATACGTCTCCAACGTATCTATAATTTTTGATTGCTCCATGCTATATTATCTACTATTTTGGACATTATTGGGCTTTATTATCCACTTTTATATTATTTTTGGGACTAACCTATTAACCGGAGGCCCAACCCAGAATTGCTGTTTTTTGCCTGTTTTAGGGTTTCGAAGAAAAGGAATATCAAACGGAGTCCAAACGGAATGAAACCTTCGGGAGCGTGATTTTCTCAACGAACAAGACCCAGGAGACTTGGACCCTATGTCAAGACACAAAAGAGGAGGCCACGAGGTAGGGGGGCACGCCTACCCTCCCCAGGCACGGCCTCTACCCTCGTGGGCCCCCTGTTGCTCCACCGACGTACTCCTTCCTCCTATATATACCTACATACCCCCAAACGATGAGATACAGAGCCAAAACCCTAATTCCACCACTGTAAATTTCTGTATCCACGAGATCCCATCTTGGGGCCTGTTCCGGAGCTCCGCCGGAGGGGGCATCGATCGCGGAGGGCTTCTACATCAACACCATAGCCCCTTCGATGAAGTGTGAGTAGTTCACCACGGACATATGGGTCCATAGTTAGTAGCTAGATGGCTTCTTCTCTCTTTTTGGACCTCAATACTATGTTCTCCCCCTCTCTTGTGGAGAACTATTCTATGCAATCTTCTTTTTGTGGTGTATTTGTTGAGACCGATGAATTGTGGGTTTATGATCAAGTCTATCTATGAACAATATTTGAATCTTCTCTGAATTCTTTTATGTATGATTGGTTATCTTTGCAAGTCTCTTCGAATTATCAGTTTGGTTTGGCCTACTAGATTGATCTTTCTTGCAATGGGAGAAGTGCTTAGCTTTGGGTTCAATCTTGCGGTCTCCTTTCCCAGTACCAGTAGGGGCAGCAAGGCACGTATTGTATTGTTGCCATCGAGGATAACAATATGGGGTTTTCATCATATTGCATGAGTTTATCCCTCTACATCATGTCTTCTTGCTTAAGGCGTTACTCTGTTTTTAACTTAATACTCTAGATGCATGCTGGATAGCGGTCGATGAGTGGAGTAATAGTAGTAGATGCAGGCAGGAGTCGGTATACTTGTCTCGGACGTGATTCCTATATACATGATCATGCCTAGATATTCTCATAACTATGCTCAATTCTATCAATTGCTCAACAGTAATTTGTTCACCCACCGTAGAATACTTATGCTCTCGAGAGAAGCCACTAGTGAAACCTATGGTCCCCGGGTCTATCTTCATCATATTAATCTCCTACTACTTAGTTATTTCCTTTGCTTTTACTTTGCTTTGCATCTTTATCATAAAAATACCAAAAATCTCATCTTATCATATCTATCAGATCTCACTCTCGTAAGTGGCCGTGTAGGGATTGACAACCCCTTATCGCGTTGGTTGCGAGGATTTATTTGTTTTGTGCAGGTGCGAGGGACTGGCGCGTAGCCTCCTACTGGATTGATACCTTGGTTCTAAAAAACTAAGGGAAATACTTACGCTACTTTGCTGCATCATCCCTTCCTCTTCGGGGAAAATCAACACAGTGCTCAAGAGGTAGCAAGAAGGATTTCTGGCGCCGTTGCCGGGGAGGTCTACACAGAAGTCAACATACCAAGTACCCATCACATACCCTTATTTCCCGCATTACATTATTTGCCATTTGCCTCTCGTTTTCCTCTCCCCCACTTCACCCTTGCTGTTTTATTCGCCCTCTCTCTCTATCCTCCCTCTCTTTCTCTATTTGCCTCTTTTTGCCCGCGTGCTTTTTGTTTGCTTGTGTGTTAGTTTGCTTGCTTGTCACGATGGCTCAAGATAACACTAAATTGTGTGACTTCACCAATACCAACAACAATGATTTTATTAGCACTCCGATTGCTCCTCTTACCGATGCTGAATCTTGTGAAATTAATACTGCTTTGCTGAATCTTGTCATGAAAGATCCGTTTTTCGGCCTTCCTAGTGAAGATGCCGCTACCCATCTAAATAGCTTCATTGATTTGTGTGATATGAAAAATAAGAAAGATGTGGATAATGATATTGTTAAATTGAAGCTATTTCCTTTTTCGCTTAGAGGTCGTGCTAAAGCATGCGATAGAAGAAATTAATGTTTTGAGTGGAAAGATGGATCAACTTATGAAATTATTTGCTAGTAAGAGTGTTTCTTATGATCCTAATGATATTCCCTTGTCTACCTTGATTGAGAATAATAATGGATCTATGGATGTGAATTTTGTTGGTAGGAACAATTTTGGTAACAAGGCATATAGAGGAAATTTCAATCCTAGGCCTTATCCTAGTAATCCCTCTAATAATTATGGTAATTCCTACAACAATTCTTATGGAAATTATAATAAGATGCCCTCTGATTTTGAATCTAATATTAAAGAATTTATTACTTCGCAAAAGAATTTTAATGCTTTGATTGAAGAAAAATTGCTTAAGATTGAAGAGTTGGCTAGGAACGTTGATAGAATTTCTCTTGATGTTGATTCTTTGAAACTTAGATCTATTCCTCCTAAGCATGATATCAATGAGTCTCTAAAAGCCATGAGAATTTCCATTGATGAGTGCAAAGAAAGAACCGCTAGGATGCGTGCTAAGAAAGATGCCTTTATAAGAGCGTGTTCTTCTAGTTCCTATGAAAATAAAGATGAAGATCTAAAAGTTATTGATGTGTCCCCTATTAAATCTTTGTTTTGCAATATGAATCTTGATAATGATGGGACTGAATATGATCCACCTTTACCTAGAAGGCATTCCAAGAATTCGGAATTTTTTGATCTTGATGCTAAAATTGATAAAAGTGGTATGGAAGAAATTAAAACCCTAGATGTTGCTAAACCCACTAATATGGATTTCAAGGAATTTAACTATGAACATTGCTCTTTTATTGATTTTATTTACTTGTTACAATCCGTGCTAAATTCTCCTCACGCTTATAGTCAAAATAAAGCGTTTACTAAACATATCGTTGATGCCTTGATGCAATCTTATGAACAAAACCTTGAATTGGAAGTTTCTATCCCTAGAAAACTTTATGATGAGTGGGAACCAACTATTAAAATTAAAATAAAAGATCATGAATGCTATGCTTTATGTGATTTGGGTGCTAGTGTTTCCACGATTCCAAAGACTTTGTGTGACTTGTTAGGTTTCCGTGATTTTGATGATTGCTCTCTAAACTTGCACCTTGCGGATTCCACTATTAAGAAACCCGTGGGAAGAATTAATGATGTTCTTATTGTTGCAAATAGGAATTATGTGCCCGTAGATTTTATTGTTCTTGACATAGATTGCAATGCTTCATGTCCTATTATTCTTGGTAGACCTTTCCTTAGAACGATTGGTGCAATTATTGATATGAAGGAAGGAAATATTAGATTCCAATTTACATTAAGAAAAGGCATAGAACACTTTCCTATAAATAAAATTAAATTACCTTACGAATCTATTATGAGAGCCACTTATGGATTGCCTACCAAAGATGGCAATACCTAGATCTATCCTTGCTTGTTATGCCTAGCTAGGTGCGTTAAATGATAGCGCTTGTTGGGAGGCAACCCAATTTTATTTTTATTCCTTACTTTTTTCTCCTGTTTAGTAATAAATAATTTATCTATCCTATGTTTTGGTTGTGTTTTTTGTGTTTAATTAGTGTTTGTGCCAAGTAGAACCGTTGGGAAGACTTGGGGAAAGTCTTGAGATCTTGCTGTAAAAAACAGAAACTTTAGCGCTCACGAGAACTGCTGCCATTTTTATTTGGAAATTGCTATTTAGTTAATTATTTTTGAAGATGATTAATAGATAAATTAATCTCGTCCATCAATTTATTTTAGAATTTTTGGGGTTCCAGATCTTGCGCTAGCTACAGATTACTACAGACTGTTCTGTTTTTGACATATTCTGTTTTTCGTGTGTTGTTTGCTTATTTTGATGAATCTATGTCTAGTAAAATAGTTTATAAACCATAGAGAAGTTGGAATACAGTAGGTTTAACACCAATATAAATAAATAATGCCTTCATTATAGTACCTTGAAGTGGTCTTTTGTTTTCTTTCGCTAACGGAGCTCACGAGATTTTCTACTTTGAGTTTTGTGTTGTGAAGTTTTCAAGTTTTGGGTAAAGATTTGATGGATTATGGAACAAGGAGTGGCAAGAGCCTAAGCTTGGGGATGCCCATGGCACCCCCAAGATAATCTAAGGACACCTAAAAGCCAAAGCTTGGGGATGCCCCGGAAGGCATCCCCTCTTTCGTCTACTTCTATCGGTAACTTTACTTGGAGCTATATTTTTATTCACCACATGATATGTGTTTTGCTTGGAGCGTCTTGTATGATTTGAGTCTTTACTTTTTAGTTTACCACAATCATCCTTGCTGTACACACCTTTTGAGAGAGCCATACATGATTTGGAATTTGTTAGAATACTCTATGTGCTTCGCTTATATCTTTTGAGTTATATAGTTTTGCTCTAGTACTTCACTTATATCTTGTAGAGCACGGTGGTAGATTTGTTTTGTAGAGACTATTGATCTCTCATGATTCACTTAAATTATTTTGCGAGTCTTAAATAGCATGGTAATTTTCTTAAATAATCATAATAATGTTGGTATTCAAGAATAATAATAAAACTTCCTTTTTGAGTGTGTTGAATACTATGAGAAGTTTGATGCTTGATAATTGTTTTGAGATATGAAGATGGTGATATTAAAGTTGTGCTAGTTGAGTAGTTGTGAATTTGAGAAATACTTGTGTTAAAGTTTGCGATTCCCGTAGTATATGAGTTCTTTATGACTAATGTTGAGTCCATATACGCACTCTCACCCTTCCACCATTGCTAGCCTCTCTAATACCGCGCACCTTTCGCCGGTATCATACACCCACCATATACCTTCCTCAAAACAGCCACCATACCTACCTATTATGGCATTTCCATAGCCATTCCGAGATATATTGCCATGCAACTTTCCACCGTTCCTTTTATTATGACACACTCCATCATTGTCATATTGCTTAGCATGATCATGTTGTTGACATAGTATTTGTGGCAAAGCCACCGTTCATAATTCTTTCATACATGTCACTCATGAGTCATTGCATATCCCGGTACACTGCCGGAGGCATTCATATAGAGTCATATTTTGTTCTAAGTATCGAGTTGTAATTGTTGAGTTGTAAGAAAATAGAAGTGTGATGATCATCATTATTAGAGCACTGCCCTAGTGAGGAAAGGATGATGGAGACTATGATTCCCCCACAAGTCGAGATGAGACTCCGGAAGAAAAAAAAGAGAAAGAAAAGAGGCCATAAAAAAGGAGAAAAGGCCCAAAAAATGAATGAGAGAAAAAGAGAGAAGGGGCAATGCTACTATCCTTTTACCACACGTGTGCTTCGAAGTAGCACCATGATATTCATAGTAGAGAGTCTCTCATTTCGTCACTTTCATATACTAGTGGGAATTTTTCATTATAGAACTTGGCTTGTATATTCCAATGATGGGCTTCCTCAAAATGCCCTAGGTCTTCATGAGCAAGCAAGTTGGATGCACACCCACTTAGTTTCTTTTTGAGCTTTCATATACATATAGCTCTAGTGCATCCATTGCATGGCAATCCCTACTCACTCACATTGATATCTATTGATGGGCATCTCGATAGCCCATTGATACGCCTAGTTGATGTGAGACTATCTTCTCCCTCTTTTTGTCTTATCCACAACCACCATTCTATTCCACATATAGTGCTATATCCATGGCTCACGCTCATGTATTGCGTGAAGATTGAAAAAGTTTTGAGAATGTCAAAAGTATGAAACAATTGCTTGGTTTGTCATCGGGGTTGTGCATGATTTAAATACTTTGTGTGGTGAAGATAGAGCATAGCCAGACTATATGATTTTGTAGGGATAACTTTCTTTGGCCATGTTATTTTGAGAAGACATAATTTCTTGAAGTATTATTATTTTTATGTCAATATGAACTTTTGTCTTGAATCTTTCGGATCTGAATATTCATACCACAGTTAAGAAGAATTACATTAAAATTATGCCAAGTAGCACTCCGCATCAAAAATTCTGTTTTTATTATTTACCTACTCGAGGACGAGCAGGAATTAAGCTTGGGGATGCTTGATACGTCTCCAACGTATCTATAATTTTTGATTGCTCCATGCTATATTATCTACTGTTTTGGACATTATTGGGCTTTATTATCCACTTTTATATTATTTTTGGGACTAACCTATTAACCGGAGGCCCAGCCCAGAATTGCTGTTTTTTTGCCTGTTTTAGGGTTTCGAAGAAAAGGAATATCAAACGGAGTCCAAATGGAATGAAACCTTCGGGAACGTGATTTTCTCAACGAACAAGACCCAGGAGACTTGGACCCTACGTCAAGACACAAAAGAGGAGGCCACGAGGTAGGGGGCGCGCCTACCCTCCCCAGGCGCGCCCTCCACCCTCGTGGGCCCCTTGTTGCTCGACCGACGTACTCCTTCCTCCTATATATACCTACGTACCCCCAAACGATCAGATACGGAGCCAAAACCCTAATTCCACTGCCGTAACTTTATGTATCCACAAGATCCCATCTTGGGGCCTATTCTGGAGCTCCGACGGAGGGGGCATCGATCATGGATGGCTTCTACATGAACACCATAACCCCTCCAATGAAGTGTGAGTAGTTCACCTCAGATCTATGGGTCTATAGTTAGTAGCTAGATGGCTTCTTCTCTCTTTTTGGATCTCAATACAATGTTCTTCCCCTCTCTTGTGGAGAACTATTCGATGTAATCTTCTTTTTGCGGTGTGTTTGTTGAGACCGATGAATTGTGGGTTTATGATCAAGTCTATCTATGAACAATATTTGAATCTTCTCTGAATTCTTTTATGTATGATTGGTTATCTTTGGAAGTCTCTTTGAATTATCAGTTTGGTTTGGCCTACTAGATTGATCTTTCTTGCAATGGGAGAAGTGCTTAGCTTTGGGTTCAATCTTGCGGTGTCCTTTCCCAGTGGTAGTAGGGGCAACAAGGCACGTATTGTATTGTTGCCATCGAGGATAACAAGATGGGTTTTCATCATATTGCATGAGTTTATCCCTCTACATCATGTCATCTTGCTTAAGGCGTTACTCTGTTTTTAACTTAATACTCTAGATGCATGCTGGATAGCGGTCAATGAGTGGAGTAATAGTAGTAGATGAAGGCAGGAGTCGGTCTACTTGTCTCGGACGTGATGCCTATATACATGATCATGCCTAGATATTCTCATAACTATGCTCAATTCTGTCAATTGCTCAACAGTAATTTGTTCACCCACCGTAGAATACTTATGCTCTCGAGAGAAGCCACTAGTGAAACCTATGGCCCCCGGGTCTATCTTCATCATATTAATCTCCTACTACTTAGTTATTTCCTTTGCTTTTTTACTTTGCTTTTACTTTGCTTTGCATCTTTATCATAAAAATACCAAAAATATTATCTTATCATATCTATCAGATCTCACTCTTGTAAGTGGCCGTGTAGGGATTGACAACCCCTTATCTCGTTGGTTGCGAGGATTTATTTGTTTTGTGCAAGTACGAGGGACTGGCGCGTAGCCTCCTACTGGATTGATACTTTGGTTCTCAAAAACTGAGGGAAATACTTACGCTACTTTGCTGCATCATCCCTTCCTCTTCGGGGAAACCAACGCAATGCTCAAGAGGTAGCACAGCACTACAATTCAGTAATGGGCATGATATGAGATAGTACACTCATGCATCTCAGTATGCAAAACTACCAGGAAGTTTTCTTTACAAAAATCAACATTGGCGCCTTTAACATTTTGCTACAACTAATTTTAGATTAGATAAATGTTGGATTCACGCCGATTAACAAAATACATGCTGATGTAAAAATATAGTGATATACAACAGGTACTTACATTAGCATTGGAGCACAGAGAATTCCCGCAAGATATTTTCCTCGAATGCAATCCCAATGAAGGAAGTCTTCTATCATTTAACCTTATTTTCTAAAAGAGATGGGTAAGAAACATGTAGAAAATATGATCAGAATGCTATAAATTTTCATGATGCGAGGATACACACACGCTTCTTAGAATGGAGTTGACATTCTTTTGTTCGACGGGAGCAGACTAGTTCTTTGGCCACTAGAATCTACTTATTATCAGTGGGAGTTGGGTTTCTCTGTGCTGGAGCAGTATCTATGAAAAATGGAGTTGGTTTATTATCTCCTAGCGTTTGGATCTTTTGCAAAGACCTGGTTTGTAACCCTTCAGATTCTAACATAGCCGTCTTCCCCTTGCATGCCTTATATAGAAGAATGGTGCTTCAATTATAAAACATGCTATAGCAGAGATGGAATAGGTACCGAAGAATAGAAATGCATGACATATTGACATGTATTCCCTCCATCCGGAAATAAATGGATGGGTCTAGGTGTATTGCAGTTCTAGATACATCCAGTTTTATCCATTTCTACAACATGTAATCCGGACGGAGGGAGTATGATGTAAGAGATAGGGATACGACAGGACAACACAGTAAAAAAACACTAAAAACCCACTGCAGAACCAAAGTAATCAAACCCACTGATATGAGATAGTACACTCATGCAGCTCAGGATGCAAAACTACCAGGCAGTTTTCCTTACAAAAATCAACATTGTGGCCTTTAATCATACATTTTGCTACAACTAAATTTAGATTAGATAAAGGATGGATTCACACCGATTAACAAAATACATGCTTATGTAAAAATATAGTGATATACAATAGGTACTTACATCTGCATTGGAGCACAGAGAATTCCCGCAAGAATCTTTCCTCACAGACGATACCAGTGCAGAAATTCTTCTATCTGTTAAGCTTATTTTCTAAAAGAGAGATGGGTAAGAAACATGTAGAAAATATGATTAGCATGCTGTAAAATTTCATGATGCAAGGATACACACATGCTTCTTAGAATGGAGTTGACATATTTTTGCTGGACTGGAGCGGACTAGTTCTTTGGCCACTGGAATCTGCTTATTATCAATAGGAGTTGGGTTTCTTTGTGCTGGATAAGTATCTAGAAAAATTGGAGTTGGTTTATTATCTCCTGGCATTTGGATCTTTTGCAAATACCTGGTTTGTAACCCTTCGGATTCTAACATAGTCGTCTTCCGCTTGCATGCCTTGTATAGAAGAATGGTGCTTCAAGCATAAAACATGCTACAACAGAGAGATGGAATAGGTACTGAAGAATAGAAAGGCATGACATATTGACATGCATTCCCTCCATCCGGAAAAAAGTGGATGGGTCTAGGCGTATTTCAGTTCTAGATACATCCTTTTTATCCATTTCAGCAACATGTAATCCGGACGGAGGGAGTATGGTGTAAGAGCTAGGGATACGACAGGACAACACAGTAAAAAAACACTAGTTGAATGTAAAACTGTATGCTAGCGGAATACGTACAAAAAAACTAAGGCAACATACACGTGTATGATTGGGAAACTAAGATGGCATTGCAACAAAGCACTAGAGCAACACTTCAATGTAAAAAACATGGTATGGTAGACAGATGAAGTACATACTGATGAATAACAATGCATAAGATATTCAGAAGAATGATGTCCAAATTAAGCAGATGGCATTGCGATAGAGTAGAATGACAGTACTTGAATTTGAAAACATGTTATCATGAATGGAATAGGTACTGAAAAATAGGAAGGAACGACAAATTTACATGCATGATCAGCATGCTAAGCACATGGCATTGCAACAGAGTAGATACACTCCAGGACATTATATGCATGTTGTACCCATATCACGGGCCAAGTTAGAGCAAGGACCTTGTGGGGTGAAGAGGATTCAACATCTTTATGCAAGTCTTCTAAAGAACTACCTTTACATGTTCCATCATATTGGGTATCATTGACATCAAGTTTATTGGCCTTTACATTGCTCCGTGAGGTTCTTGTGGATATATCAGTGTGTGCAATTATATCTGACATGCATGGAAGACAACTAGTAGTTAGATTTATGTAATGAGTGCCTGTAGGAGATGACATAAATAGTAGGACCGGGGTTAACTAGCAACAACAGGTCTCAAAAACTAAAGGGAGAACCCAGATGAAAGCTACAAAATATGTATCGTTTGTACTCGAGATTAACTAGATGGAACACAAAAGTATTAAAGAACAACATAGGTAATACTAGAAGTGGTATAATACTATAATCACCAGCCTGTGGGATAGCATTGGCTGATGGATGATAACTATGGAACATCGTTACCTAAAGAACAAGTATCTTAGCTGAACTATGGAACATCCTTAACTCCTGAACAAGACCCGTAAGAGATCAGCATGAAATATATAGTGAAATGTGATAATCTATTTTCCATTCTTAGATGAATAACAAAGCCATAAATGTTGCACACAAGTAAGATGAGGGTACAACCTATCTGGCCGCCATCCATAGGAGTGAGCATCATGTGTTGACTTGTCGATGGCCCTGCAGTTGTTGTGGCTGTCCATGTCGGGCACGCGCATTCGATGCAGGGAACTGTTGAGTGGGGACTATAGCTCCCTTCTGGTGTATGCTTCCCTTGTTGGAGCAGCTATGGTGAGTCGGAAGTCGGTGTGGCTGAAGATGCAGATAACACATAATGTTAAGAACGACACATCTCTTTGATCTAAAGAAGTACACTAAGAGATCAACAGCAAGGTACAAGAGTGGTCACACGTCTGTTGAATAAAGACTAAATTGGGGTCACACGATTTTATTTTATTTTGGTACTGTCCGATCTACGCCGGATGGCTTGATGGCCGTCTTGTGCCTCCCGGCTGACACTGTTAGGAATCTTCCCCGAAGAGCCAGCGACCAATGGCAGAGCAGCCTGCCTCTGCCGTCCGTGGCCCCGGCCAAAACCCCGCTCCCCGCCCCACCGCACTGCCATGGTTGCGCCACCCCCGGGCCAATCCACAAAGACTCTCCATCATCTAGATCCGGCGGCGGCAGTACCTTCAACCCACACAACTCTAAGATAGCCATCTAAGCGCTGCTTTTGCAGCGAACTTGCGGCTTTGCACCCTTACGTTAGGCACCAGCCAACCGGCAGCCTAGGAGCTCCGCCGCCTCGAGGGGTGCTTCTTCCCATTGGGAATCAATTGGCCTAGAATAAAAATTCAGACAACTGACGCCTAAATAAAGTGATTTGAGATGAGGGTGCGACCTATCTGGCGGCATGGTGAAGTAGGCAGGTCCAGCTGCCGAGTCGGTGAGGCCGGCATAGTTGCAGTGGCGACCGGCGGTAGGGAAACAGCGATGTCGCGACGGTCGATGGCTATGGGGAAGCAGCGCCGGGACTCTGGACGGATCCGAAGTTGGAGCCGCTCCGGCGCCGTGAACAACGACGGGGGTGAATCGGCTCCGGTACGGTTCACGCGGCCATCGTCGAGGCAGCTCTTGAAGGAAATATTCCCTAGAGGCAATAATAAAGTTATTATTTATTTCCTTATTTCATGGTAAATGTTTATTATTCATGCTATAATTGTATTAACCGGAAACATAATACATGTGTGAATACATAGACGAACAGAGTGTCACTAGTATGCCTCTACTTGGCTAGCTCGTTGATCAAAGATGGTTATGTTTCCTAACCATAGACATGAGTTGTCATTTGATTAACAGGATCACATCATTAGGAGAATGATGTGATTGACTTGACCCATTCCGTTAGCTTAGCACTTGATCGTTTAGTTTGTTGCTATTGCTTTCTTCATGACTTATACATGTTCCTATGACTATGAGATTATGCAACTCCCGTTTACCGAAGGAACACTTTGTGTGCAACCAAACGTCACAATGTAACTAGGTGATTATAAAGGTCCTCTAGAGGTGTCTCCAAAGGTACTTGTTGGGTTGGCGTATTTCGAGATTAGGATTTGTCACTCCGATTGTCGGAGAGGTATCTCTGGGCCTTCTCGGTAATGCACATCACTTAAGCCTTGCAAGCATTGCAACTAATGAGTTAGTTGCGAGATGATGTATTACAGAACGAGTAAAGAGACTTGCCGGTAACAATATTAAACTAGGTATTAAGATGCCGACGATCGAATCTTGGGAAAGTAACATACTGATGACAAAGGGAACAACGTATGTTGTTATGCGGTTTGACCGATAAAGATCTTCGTAGAATATGTGGGAACCAATATGAGCATCCAGGTTCCGCTATTGGTTATTAACCGGAGACGTGTCCCGGTCATGTCTACATAGTTCTTGAACCCGTAGGGTACGCACGCTTAACGTTACGATGACAGTTATATTATGAGTTTATATGTTTTGATGTACCGAAGGTTGTTTAGAGTCCCAGATGTGATCAAGGACATGACGAGGAGTCTCCAAATGGTCGAGACATAAATATTGATATATTAGAAGCCTATGTTTGGATGTCAGAAGTGTTCCGGGTGAAATCGGGATTTTACCAGAGTACCGGGAGGTTACCGGAACCCCCCGGGGGCTTAATGGGACTACATGGGCCTTAGTGGAAATAGAGGGCAGCAAGGGGAGTGTGGGGCACGCTCCCCCAAGGCCCAAACCGAATTGGTTTAGGGCAAGGGGGGCCGGCCCCCTCTTTCCTTCTCCCCCTCTCTCTTTCCTTATCCCGAATCCTATTCCAACTAGGAAAGGGGGGGGGGAGTCCTACTCCTGGTGGGAGTAGGACTCCTCCTGGTGCGCCCTCTCCCTGGCCGGCCGCACCCCCTTGCTCCTTTATATACGAGGGCAGGGGGGCACCCCATAGACACAACAATTGATCAAGTTGATCTTTTAGCCGTGTGCGGTGCCCCCTCCACCATAGTCCACCTCGATAATACTGTAGCGGTGCTTAGGCGAAGCCCTACATCGGTAGAACATCAACATCGTCACCACGCCGTCGTGCTGACAAAACTCTCCTTCAACACTTGGCTGGATCGGAGTTCGAGGGACGTCATCGGGCTGAACGTGTGCTAAACTCGGAGGTGCCGAGTGTTCGGTACTTGATCGGTCGGATCTGAAGACGTACGACTACAACCACGTTGTGCTAACGCTTCCACTTTCGGCATGTCATACTTTGGTTCGGCGGTATTGTTGGATGAAGTGGCCCGGACCGACATTACGCGTACGCTTACGCGAGACTGGTTCTACCGACATGCTTTGCACATAGGTGGCTGGCGGGTGTTAGTTTCTCCAACTTTAGTTGAACCGAGTGTGGCTACGCCCGGTCCTTGCGAAGGTTAAAACAACACCAACTTGACAAACTATCGTTGTGGTTTTGATGCGTAGGTAAGAATAGTTCTTGCTAAGCCCGTAGCAGCCACGTAAAACTTGCAACAACAAAGTAGAGGACGTCTAACTTGTTTTTGCAGGGCATGTTGTGATGTGATATGGTCAAGACATGATGCTAAATTTTATTGTATGAGATGATCATGTTTTGTAACCGAGTTATCGGCAACTGGCAGGAGCCATATGGTTGTTGCTTTACTGTATGCAATGCAATCGCCCTGTAATGCTTTACTTTATCACTAAGCGGTAGCGATAGTCGTAGAAGCATAAGATTGGCGAGACGACAATGATGCTATGATGGAGATCAAGGTGTCGCGCCGGTGACGATGGTGATCATGACGGTGCTTCGGAGATGGAGATCACAAGCACAAGATAATGATGGCCATATCATATCACTTATATTGATTGCATGTGATGTTTATCTTTTATGCATCTTATCTTGCTTTGATTGACAACAGCATTATAAGATGATCTCTCACTAAATTTCAAGATAAAAGTGTTCTCCCTGAGTATGCACCGTTGCCAAAGTTCATCGTGCCCAGACACCACGTGATGATCGGGTGTGATAAGCTCTACGTCCATCTACAACGGGTGCAAGCCAGTTTTGCACACGCAGAATACTCAGGTTAAACTTGACGAGCCTAGCATATGCAGATATGGCCTCAGAACACTAAGACCGAAAGGTCGAGCGTGAATCATATAGTAGATATGATCAACATAGTGATGTTCACCATTGAAAACTACTCCATTTCACGTGATGATCGGTTATGGTTTAGTTGATTTGGATCACGTGATCACTTAGAGGATTAGAGGGATGTCTATCTAAGTGGGAGTTCTTAAGTAATATGATTAATTGAACTTTAATTTATCATGAACTTAGTCCTGATAGTATTTGCATATCTATGTTGTAGATCAATAGCTCGCGTTATTGCTTCCCTATGTTTTATATGTGTTCCTAGAGAAAACTAAGTTGAAATATGATAGTAGCAATGATGCGGACTGGGTCCGTGATCTGAGGTTTATCCTCATTGCTGCACAGAAGAATTATGTCCTTGATGCACCGCTAGGTGACAAACCTATTGCAGGAGCAGATGCAGATGTTATGAACGTTTGGCTAGCTCAATATGATGACTACTTGATAGTTTAGTGCACCATGCTTAAACGGCTTAGAATCGGGACTTCAAAGACGTTTTGAACGTCATGGACCATTTGAGATGTTCCAGGAGTTGAAGTTAATATTTCAAGGAAATACCCGAGTTGAGAGATATGAAGTCTCCAACAAGTTCTATAGCTAAAAGATGGAGGAGAATAGCTCAAGCAGTGAGCATGTGCTCAGATTGTGTGGGTACTACAATCGCTTGAATCAAGTGGGAGTTAATCTTCCAGATAAAATAGTGATTGACATAATTCTCTAGTCACCATCACCAAGTTAGTAGAACTTCGTGATGAACTATAATATGCAAGGGATAATGGAAACGATTCCCAAGCTCTTCGTGATGCTGAAATCGACGAAGGTAGAAATCAAGAAAAGCATCAAGTGTTGATGGTAAACAAAACCACTAGTTTCAAGTAAAGGGACAAAGGGAAGAAAGGGGAACTTCAAGAAGAACAGCAAGCAAGTTGCTGCTCAAGTGAAAAAACCCAAGTCTGCACCTAAGCCTGAAACTGAGTGCTTCTACTGCAAAGGGACTGGTCACTGGAAGCGGAACTACCCCAAGTAATTGGCGGATAAGAAGGATGGAAAAGTGAACATAGGTATATTTGATATACATGTTATTGATGTGTACTTTACTAGTGTTTATAGCAACCCCTTAGTATTTGATACTAGTTCAGTTGCTAAGAATAGTAACTCAAAACGGGAGTTGCAGAATGAACAGAGACTAGTTAAGGGTGAAGTCACAATGTGTATTGGAAATGGTTCCAAGATTGATATGATCATCATCGTACACTCCCTATACTTTCGGGATTAGTGTTAAACCTAAAATAAATTTTATTTAGTGTTTGCGTTGAGCATGAATATGATTGGATCATGTTTATTGCAATACGGTTATTCATGTAAGTTAGAGAATAATTGTTGTTCTGTTTACATGAATAAAACCTTCTATGGTCATACACCCAATGAACATGGTTTGTTGGATCTCGATCGTGGTGATACACATTTTCATAATATTGAAGCCAAAAGATGCAAAGTTAATAATGATAGTGCAACTTATTTGTGGCACTGCCGTTTAGGTTATACTGGTGTAAAGCGCATGAAAAAAACCCATGATGATGGGCTTTTGGAATCACTTGATTATGAATCAGTTGATGCTTGCGAACCCTGGTGTAAAGGCAAGATGACTAAGACTCCGTTCTCCGTAACAATGGAGCGAGCAACAGATTTGTTGGAAATCATACATACTGATGTATGTGGTCCGATGAATATTGAGGCTCGCGGCAGGTATCATTATTTTCTGATCTTCACAGATGATTTGAGCAGATATGAGTATATCTACTTGATGAAACACAAGTCTGAAACATTTGAAAAGTTTAAAGAATTTCAGAGTGAAGTGGAGAATCATCGTAACAAAATAAAAGTTTCTATGATATGACCACAGAAGTAAAATATTTGAGTTACGAGTTTGGCCTTCAGTTAAAACAATGTGAAATAGTTTCACTACTCACGCCACCTGGAACACCATAGTGTAATGGTGTGTCCGAACATCGTAACCGTACTTTATTAGATATGGTGCGATCTATGATGTCTCTTACCAATTTACCACTATTGTTTTGGGGTTATGCATTAGAGACAACTACATTCACGTTAAATAGGGCACCATCTGCCGGGGTTCTAATCCACGAGCACCTATGGGACCGGCGGACCGAGTCCCTTTCGGTTCGGCGGGGGCGGAGGTCGCACGAAGAGCGGATCGAGGCGAAGCACACGAGCGGTTTACCCAGGTTCGGGCCGCACGGATGCGTAAAACCCTACTCCTGCTTTGTGGTTTGTATTGAGTTCTTGCTTGGGAGAGCGGAGTGCTACAGTACACTCCAGCGGCTAACGAGACCGAGCGTGAGTGTTCTCTTCCTCTTCCAGCCCACCTCCTCTACGTTGTGCATGGGCCTCCTTTTATATGCTCAAGGGCTCACCGACAGGTGGCAACGTTGACAAGGGTAAAAATGGAAAGGTGCTGCGGTAGGTACAGCTACCTGCTACAGTGTATCATACCTAACCCTGACGGCAGGGGACAAGGGCATTAAATGCCCATCTGCATCGTCTAAATAGTGCAAAAGGGACCGTTAGGGACGCCACCGCTCACCATGATGGCGATCTTGTCAGCGCCGCTTGCCACCGCGCACCCCTGGCTGCACAGCCTCCCGCCACGTACGCCTGGAAGGGTCCCAGAGCGACACGTTGGTGGATGTGCTGGAGCGCGGGCGTAGAGTGGTGGCTTGCCGCGGCAAGCGCCTTGCCGCGGTCGTTGTCTTGTCGCGTCCGGGAGCTTGTCGCTCACCGGGCCTTGTCGGGACGCGTGGCGCGTCACGGCAAGTTCCTTGAGATGCCTTGGTTGGCCTTCCCGGCAAGCTCCTCTTGCCGGGGTCTTGTCTCCTTGGCTTGGATACTTTGTTCTTGAATGGCTCCAAAGGAACCACGGAGGACCTTGGCGGTCACCCGGCAAGCCTTGCCGCGGGATGCTGCGACTGCATTTGCACAAGTTCGGGATACTAAGGTACCCCTACTCTAGTACACCGACAGGAGCCCCCGGGCCTGGGCCATACACGGTGCCGAGCGCTGTTGGGCCAGGCCCAAAATAGGGCACGGGCACGCGCGGCCTAGGTTATGCCGTATCTCTCCCCGTATCCACGCGTTGAATGCGGCATCGTGGGAGAGATCGTGGGTGGTTTCTTTATTCGGAAATGCGGAACGTCCGCCCTCTCCCTCTTTATAAGCAGGGGAAACAGGGGTAGTTCGCCCATTCGCCGGTTGCTGTTTCAATCTCGGAAATCTCCGCCGCTCCCTCTTCTTCCCGAATCTGAAAGAGAGTAGCGCCCCGCCCCCCATCACCACCAGCACCACCGACGCCGTCGACCTCCTCCACCACTTCCGCCATGGCTCCGAAAGCCGACAAGGGGAAGGTTGTGAAGTCGACCGAGGCGCAGCGGCTTGCGGCGCTGCGAAAGGAGTGGGCAGTCCCCCCCCCCCAAGCTCGCCGCGAGGGAGCTGAGGGAGAACTACTACCTCTTCTGGTCGACGGAGACGCGAGCGCACCCGCGCATGAAGGTACTTCCAGCCGCCGCTTGGAAAACGGCTCCAAATGGATATCCATTCTTCGCCTTGTTCTTCTACTGCAGGCTCTGCCCGCCCTTCTCTGAGTTCTTCTGCGATATCATGAACACCTACGGGTTGCACCTCCTTGATTTCACCCCAATGCTGTTCTGACCATGGCAGTTTTCGCGCATCTCTGCGAAAACTTTGTCGGAGTCCATCCCAATGTAGCTCTTTTTCGCCACTTCTTTATGCCCCGAGTAGAGAGAGGAGAGCCTTTATCCGGTGGAATCGCCTGGATCTCAAGGGCCGGCAAGAAGGACACTTATCTGGAGGGAGAGTTCCGCGGCAAGTGGGAGGAATGGAGAGCAGACTGGTGCTGGATTGACGAGGAGAACCCGCAGCCATTTACCGCCTGGCGCCAAACCCCAGTAGCGTGCGGCAGCGATTGGAGTGACGTGGCCCCGGAAGATGATAGGCTGAAGATTGCCGTCACCCGGATTCTATGCCTCAGGCTTGCCGGGCTTACTGTAGGCGCAGATTTTCTTCGCCGCCGCATCGCCCCCCTGCAGGAAGGGGGGAGACCCGCCTAGGAATTCAAGAATGTGGCGGATATCATGAGGCTGCGTCCGGATCTCAACTTCAACTTCACTGTTCTGGAGCTCAACGCGATGCTCCAGGAGCTGTTCAAGTACGACCCTCAACATCCCAAAGTGTTCAGGTTGCCGGGGGGTGTCGTTCCGCTGTGCAACAACTCCTCGCTTGACCGCATCCGTGCAATGATGCCGCTGTGCGATTCACATGGAATTGTCCCAACTTGGCAAGAGCCTGCAGACGACGTCGTGCAGGAGTTCTTCGATGGCTTGGTAGAAGTGCCGATCCGCTCCGACAAAAAAGATAGCCTCACCCGCGACACCACCGATGCGGAGATGACACGCATCGCCACTAGGCTGGAAGAGGCGGCGGCAGCCGCAGCCGCGGGTGAATTTGGATTCACCGTGGAGGAGGCAGATGCAGCAGAGGCGGCAAGCCGTGCCGAGCGAGGGGAGCCCGCCGGCGAGAAAGAGCTTGCCGGGCAGAAAAGGCTTGCCGGGCATGGCGTCGAGTCGAGCGAGCCTGCCGAGGATGCGAGCGGCTCGCTGGAGATCAACTCCTCTTCCTCCTCATCTTTAGGCAGCTCGCCGCAAGTAGAGCCTCCATCCCCACCAAGAAGGCATCTCCGCAAGGCCGGTGACGCAGCGGAGCGGCAGGCGAGTCAACAGTTGCCGCGCCGCGTGACACGCTCCACCGCGGCAAACACTGTTGCCGCGGGAGCACCTCACGTAGCGACGGCAACTGGAGCGGGGCCTTCCCGGACCACCGCTTCTGCTCCTGCCGCTTCTCACGCCGCGGCGGCAGCCGGAGCGGGGTCGTCTCATACCACCGCCACCGTTCCCGCCAAGCGGCCAAGGGAAACCACTCCTCCGCCTCCTCGCGCCGGACGTGAGCCAGACTTCGACTTCTCCACGTTCAGCTCCGACGAGGAAGAAGAAGAGTAAGATTCTCTTGTTGTGCTTGTAGTTCTTCAATTCTTGCTGTTTGTCTTGTATCTCATTTGCTTTACTCTGAACTTATTCCTTTTTAGGACTCTGGCTCAGAGAGCAGCAAAGAGAGCCAAGGTCCCGGTGATTGTCGTCGAGGACGAACCCACTTCGACAGCAGGGGGTGCGCCCGAGACAACCTTGCCGGACCCGGCAACTTTTCTCCAGAGCAGCCCCCATCGTAAGTATATGGTTCGCTTTCCGCTGTGAAGTGTGCATGGATATTTTTCCTTTGCTGACATCTGACTGTTGGTTTGTGTAGGAGCAGAGCAGCCCCACCAGGAGCCAAGGGAGAGTCCTCCGGCAAGGTAGAGTTCTCCGGCAAGGGAGAAGTCTCCGGCGAGGGAGAGTTCTCCGACAAGGGACAGCACCAGCGGCCCCTCGACGGCGGAGACCACGACTGCAGGACCCGGTACAGGTACTCTTCTCGCTTCAAAACTTCCCTTGGGTTCTTCTTCTTTTGATCTTTTTCTCTTTTCTTGGATATTTGCTTAACTCTTCTCCCTTTTCCAGCCGTCAGACCCATCTACTGCGGAGCCGATGGAGATCGAGGTTGCCGCCGCCGCTGCCGCCGCCGCCGCTGCCGCCGCAGCAGCTGGCGAGGGGTCTGGCGATCGCACTGACGGCCCTGAGGCCGCAGGAGCGCCAGGCGCTACGTCGACCGCCGACCCGTCCGCCACTGCCGCAGCGCCAGGCTCCGAAGAGCCCCGGCCGGGCGTCTACTTGAAGGCCGGCGATGGCGTCTTCATCAACCTCCCCTGGGCGTCGAGCTCCAGGGCGCCGGTTGAAGGGGAGAGCTTCGACGGAGAGGTACTCGCCTCCGCTGGGCTGACGCTGGTTGACGCGCCGAGCAGCAGCAGCAACGAGCCCGAGGAGGAGCGGCTGCTGCGGAAGTTGTTGTCGCTCTACCGTGCGCGGCAAGCCAAGCTGGAATCCCGCGAGGCGCTTGTCGCGAAGGTGGGAGTAGACATCGAGAAGCGCGCGGAGGAGCTCCGAGGTCTCCACCAGGAAGCTCTCCGGTCCCTGGCGGAGGAGCGGGAGCAACTCGCCGAAGAGCAGAAGGCCTTCTTCCTTGAGAAGGCTGAGGTTGAGGAGCAACGGCGGCTTGTCGCTGAGAAGCTGTTTGCGCAGGAAGGCGAGCTGGCGCAGCGGAAGGTCAATCTTGACGCCCACGAGGAGGAGCTTGCCGTGTGCGAGGAAAAATTTGGCGGAGCCCTCAAGCAAGCGGAAGATGCTGCCGCAGCCGCTGAGGCCGCCAAGAAGGAGCTGGAGACGAAGGTGGCGCAGCTAGAGGCCGATCTCGCCGAGAAGGGCAAAGAGCTCAGTGCCGCCAAGGTCTCCAATGTGGATCTTGAGTTGAAGCTGACCACTTTGACCAAGACGCTGGACGGCGCCAAGGAGCAAGAAGTGGTCTTGAAGGAGGAGATCAGGGCCGACAAGGCGCTGCTGGAGAGTGCTGCCGCCACCCAGAATGCTTTCAGGGAGACTGTGGAGCACTGGACGGAGAGTCTTGTGAGTGTTGCCGCAGACATTGACAGGGAGCTGGCGCAGCTGGGGATGGAGGATCTCGGGTATCCCTCCGACGAGAACCTCCAACCCAGCGCCAAGCTTGTCTTGTTCTTCAAAGGCGTGGCGACGGCCCTCCAGCGACTCTAGGAGAGGATCCCAAAGCAGCTGGTCGACGAATCGCGCAAGATCTGCGCGGGAGCTCTTCAGAAAGTGTTGGTGAAGGTGGCCTTCCGCAATCCGGGCCTCAACCTCACCAACGTCCTCAAGACCCTGCCGCCGGATGCTGATCTGGAGGTGCTCAAGACCCTTGTCACACCCATTGTGGACAAGGTGAGCGGGATCAAGAGGATCGAGGGCGATCGCGTAGACTAGGCCGCCCACTTTCTTCTTTTCTTGTCGCTGTTTGTCATGTTATGAAAACAATCTGTTAGAGCCGCGACAAGCTATCTTGTAATATAACTCTATTCCGGGTAATGATTGCAATGTTATTCCCTTTACTTGATTCCTCCCTTTGTATGTTTTTTTTACCCTACGCTTTTAGGGAACTTGCCGGTGCAGGCACCTGAGCCGCGAGCGCTGAGTGCGGGACGTCAGCAGCCTATTGGCGGTGCCGCTACCGACAAGAAACCTTGTTGCAACTAGTTGCAGCTCACTTAAGTTGTTGAGCGGACTCAAAACAAAGTAAGGGCGCAACTAGCTACGAGTTGGTTCCTCCGCGCACAGGTTTTCCATACAAAGTGCGGTCGTTCAAGGGAGATAACTTAAAAATTTAAAAAATCTGATTGCTCAAACTTTGGCAACTTAGCTTTTCAGTTGTTTGCTTCCCAGTAAGGCGAAACTTTCTTGAACGACGCCTGGTCCATACCATTATCTTCTCCTTCCCCCTCGGCAAACTTGTGGGCGAGGGAACCTTCCTTTCCTTGAGAAAAAAGAAAGAAGAGAAAATAAAGATATGGAGCCTTACGGCTCGTTATTGCTTACCGGGGAGTAGGTGCTGCACAAAGTGTCAGATCACATATGCAAAAAATAGAAAGCATGAAATCGACAAGATGTGTGGAGCACATGAGCTTTACTTATGCACGGGGTCTGCACTCGGCTTTGTACAAAGGATTACATGCAACAGCGGCAAGACTTGTACAAAAGGTGGTTGCCGGAACAGGTTCCGGCAACCGCGCCTTATGGGTAAAACTTACGAAGATGCTCAATGTTCCAGGAATTGCTCACCGGAATGCAATCTTCGGTCTCAAGGCGGACAGCGCCAGGCCTAGTGACTCGTTTCACCCGGTAAGGGCCTTCCCACTTCGGCGTCAACTTGTTGGAATTCTTGGCGGACTGAACGCGCCGAAGAACAAGGTCGCCTTCCTCGAGACTTCGGGCGTTAACTTTGCGGCTATGGTAGCGGCGCAAAGCTTGCTGGTAGCGAGCAGCTCGTACAGCAGCCTGAAGACGATCTTCCTCAAGGAGCAGCGCGTCATCTTGTCGCAGCTGCTCTTGCTCAAGCTCATCATAAGCGAGCACTCGAGGTGACCCGTATACGAGTTCCGTGGGGAGAACTGCCTCTGCTCCATAGACTAGAGCGAAAGGTGTCTGGCCAGTGGCTCGATTTGGCGTCGTCCTGATCGACCAAAGAACCACCGGTAGCTCCTCGATCCAGTTTCTTCCGCACTTGTGCAGCCTGTTGAAAGTTTTGGTCTTGAGCCCGCGCAGCACTTCAGCATTTGCTCTCTCCGCTTGACCATTGCTTCTCGGGTGAGCAACAGAAGCGAAGCAGACCTTGGCGCCAAGATCTTGGATGTACTGCATGAAGGTGCGGCTCGTGAATTGCGTACCGTTGTCGGTGATTATCCTGTTAGGGATTCCGAAGCGGCAAACAATCGACCTGAAGAACTTGACTGCTGACTGTGCTGTCACCTTCCTCACTGGTTCCACTTCCGGCCACTTTGTGAACTTGTCGATTGCAACGTACAAGTACTCAAAGCCCCCGACTACTCAGGGAAAGGGGCCGAGGATGTCGAGCCCCCAGACCGAAAATGGCCAGGATAAAGGGATTGTCTGGAGAGCTTGAGCTGGTTGGTGTATCTGCTTGGAATGGAACTGGCACGCTTCACACTTGGTTACTTGTGCAGTTGCATCCTGGAGGGCTGTCGGCCAAAAGAAACCTTGCCGGAATGCTTTGCCGGCAAGTGCTCTTGCGCCAATGTGGTGACCACATATGCCTCCATGTATCTCTGCCAACAGCTTTTGTCCGTCTTCCCGGTGAATACACTTCAATTTCACACCGTTGAGTCTTCTTCTGTACAGTGTCTTGTCGACAAACTGGTACATACTTGACTGCCGGGGTACTCTTTCCGCTTCTTCTTGCTCTTCGGGAAGTTCTCCTGTTTGAAGGAAACGGACAATCTGCTGTGCCCACGCTGGAGCTTGTGGCTCGACAACAAGGACTAAAGGCAAATCTGGTTCTGCGGGAACATCCGCTTCTACGGCGAGAACCTGCGGCTCCGCCGGAGCTTGACGTTCCTCGACAAGCTTGCCGGAGCAAAACTTGTCGGGAGTTTCTGCTTCAACGGAACAAACCCTAGGGCTTGCCGGAGCAGATTGCTCCTCAGCGCAAGGTAAATCTATTGCTGCGGGAACGTCCGCTTCTACGGCGAGAACTTGCGGCTCTGCCGGAGCTTGACGTTCCCCGGCAAGTATGCCGGAGCAAAACTTGTCGGGAGCTTCTGCTTCAACGGAACAAACCCTGGGGCTTGTCGGAGCAGACTGCTCCTCAGCGCTCTTAGCGTTGATCTTGGGGACCTTCTTGGCGGCGGCTTCGGGAAGCTCTGCCAGCAAATAGTCACCAGAAATCAACTTCCTCTTCTTGCTCTATCCAGTTGATGGCGTTACAGACGGTTGAGTCAGCTTGAGCACAAAGATCCCTGGTTCCACAGGTAACTTAAGTGCGGCGCGCTTTGATAGGCCATCAGCAATGGCATTCTGAGCTCTTGGAACATGCTCCATCTGTAGGCCGTCAAAGTGCTCTTCTAGCTTTCTCACTTCGTCGACGTAGGCTTCCATCAACGGACTCTGATAGCTCTTGTTCACTTGGCGGACGACAAGCTGCGAGTCACCCCTGACAATGAGCTTCTTGATCCCAAGGTCTGCCGCGATCCTGAGACCGGCAAGCAAGCCTTCATACTCCGCAGTATTGTTTGTTGCTTGCTCCTTGGGAAAGTGCATCTGGACTACGTATTTGAGGTGCTCTCCGGTGGGTGCGACAAGCAGCACGCCAATGCCGGCGCCTTGCAGCGAAAAGGCACCATCAAAGTACATCAGCCACTCTTTGCTTGCTTCTTTGACGGGGATGCTCGTTTCAGGAATTTCTTCATCTGGTGTTGGCGTCCATTCTGCTATGAATTCTGCCAATGCTCTGCTTTGGATAGTTGAAGTACTCTCAAACTTGAGGCCAAATCTTGACAGTTCCAGTGCCCACTCAACAATCCTGCCTGTCGCTTCTGGATTCTGTAGTATCCTCTTCAGCGGAAAACAAGTGACAACTGTGATCTCATGTGCTTGGAAGTAATGGCGCAGCTTTCTCGAGGCCATGAGAAGGCCGAAAAGCAATTTCTGCACGCCATAGTACCTTGACCTAGCCCCCTGTAGAAGGGAACTGACAAAGTAAACTGGGCACTGCACCATTCTCGTCTGTATCTCCTAGCGCGTCTACGCAGATCCATCCTTGTCGGGGCTAGAGCTTGTCGAGGGAGCCCCCTGCTTGTCGCTGGATGCGCCTGCCGCGGTTGCTGGCTCGTCATCTGCCTCCCTCTCCGCTACTAATGCAGCACTAACCACTTGACTGGTTGCCGCTATATACAACAACAACTTCTCTTGTGGCTTAGGTGCGACAAGTGTTGGAGCGGAGGACAGGTATCTCTTCAAGTCTTGCAGCGCAGCCTCCGCTTCCAGAGTCCATTTCATTGGACCTTCCTTTTTCAATATTTTGAAAAACGGCAGGGCGCGCTCAGCAGACCTAGAGATAAACCTACTGAGAGCAGCCACACAACCGGCAAGCCTTTGTACACCCTTGACGCACTTTGGTGCTTCAATCTGCTCAATGGCCTTGATCTTGTCAGGATTGGCTTCGATTCCCCGCTGAGACACGAAGAATCCGAGAAGCTTGCCAGAGGGGACTCCAAACACACATTTCTCGGGGTTGAGCTTGAGGCTGATCTTGCGCAGATTTGCAAAGGTCTCGTCTAAATCTTGAATCAGAGTTGCCTTGTCCTTGCTCTTGACCACTATGTCATCCATGGAGGCTTCCACATTTCTGTGTATTTGTGGCTCAAGAGCGACATGGACTACCCTTGCAAATGTTGAACCAGCATTTTTTAAACCAAAAGGCATCCGTATGAAACAGTACGTGCCACATGGAGTAATGAATGCGGTCTTCTCCTCATCCTCTTCTGCCATGAAGATCTGATGGTATCCTGAGTATGCGTCAAGAAATGAAAGCAAATCACATCCGGCCGTGGAGTCAACAATCTGGTCAATGCGCGGCAAAGGAAATGGGTCTTTGGGACAAGCTTTGTTAACATCGGTAAAGTCAATACAAAGTCTCCATTTCCTGTTCGCCTTGCGCACGACTACAGGATTGGCCAACCACGTAGGATGGAGCACTCCTCTGACAAGGCCTGCTGCTTCCAACTTCTTGATCTCTTCTGCGATGAATTCTTCGTGCTCCACTGCTTGCTTCCTGACCTTCTGCTTGACGGGCCGCGCATGAGGACAAACGGCAAGATGATGCTCAATTACTTTCCTGGGAACACCGGGGATGTCAGACGGTTGCCACGCAAACACGTCGACATTCGCCCGCAGGAAAGCAATGAGCGCGCTTTCCTATTTAGGGTCAAGAGTGGCACCGATGGTGAAGGTACCACTAGTGCCGTCCTCCTTGGCGGACACCTTCTTGGTCTCCGGCGGAGCTGCCATTGTCTTCTTACCCTTGCCGGTGGAGCTCGATGGTGCGTCCTCGACGGTAGCGCAGCACTCTGAAGAGGTGCGCTTGCCGGAGTGGGCATCAGAACTCTTGCCGGACTTGGTCCTCTTCTTCCCCCCGGGAGCTTCAACGGCAGGTGACTTGCGATCTTTTGCGGCTGCCGCTTCCCGGTAGATCTTGTCGGCGCAGATAAGAGCATCCTTCTTGTCGCCAGGGACAGAGATGACGCTCATCGGGCCTGGCATCTTCAGCATGTTGTATGCGTAGTGAGAGGCTGCCATGAACTTGGCGAGTGCTGGAAGGCCGAGTATCCCATTGTAAGGCAATGGAAAATCGGCAACGTCAAAAGTGACCCTCTCAGTCCTGAAGTTCACCTTGCTGCCAAATGTTACTGGCAACGTGACCTTCCCCTTCGGCTTGCTCCTTCCCGGGTTGATTCCTTGGAATGTGCCGGTCTCTTCAAGCTCGCTGTCAGGGATCTGGAGTTTCTGGAGTACAACGGAGGAGATCAGGTTCAAGCCGGCCCCGCCGTCAACTAGCATCTTAGTGACCTTGAGGTTGCGGATAGTTGGTGAAACCAACATAGGCAAGCACCCGACCGCAGTTGTGCGATCAGGGTGGTCCTCAATATCAAAGATGATAGGCGTGCTGGACCATTTCAGAAGCTTGCGTGACTCGACAGGCGGTTCTGCCGCATTGACTTCCCGCACCCACTGCTTGAGTTGGCAGTGCGAAGTATGCAGAGAAGCACCACCGTCAATGCACAAGACCTCTGTGGCTTTCTGGAACTCCTGCTCACTGGTCTCGACATCATCCATGTCTTCGTCGTCGTCGTCGTCTTCATCCTTGTCGCGGCCGCGGGGAGGTCTGTCTCCTTGCCGCTACTTGGCCTTGCCGCGGCGTCCTCCCCGGCCGGCGCGCTTCTTGCCGGATTCTCCAGCGCCTCCTTGGGCCCTCTCTTTGTCACGTAGCTCGTATTCAGCCTTTTGCTGCTGGACAAGCTGTTCGACCTTCTTGCAGCTCTGGAGGTCATGGCCCTTGGTGCGGTGGATCTTGCAATACTGCTTGTCGGTGCCGTCCTGCTTGTCGGCGACCGCCACAGCCTGGCAGTTGGTGCATGCGGCAATCTCCTTGCCGGAGCTACCAGCTTTGGCTTTCTTGGCGCCACCTTCGTTGCCAGACTGCTCAACGACTAGCACATCTTTGCCTTTCTTCTTCCTGTTGTTCCGCCGCCGGTTTTTCTTTGCCGGGGCAGCATCCTCGCTGTCAGATCCCCCTGCTCCTGTATTCTCTCCGGGGAGTTTCTCCCTTCCTCAGCACATGCACACTTGTCGGCCAGGGCATACAGCTCACTGACGTTTCTGATCTTGCACATCGCCATCTCCTCCTGCATCCTACGGTTACGCACGTTCTGATGGAATGCGCTGATGACCGCGGCAGGGTGGACATCTGGGATGTTGTGCTGTACGCGGCTGAATCTCTGAATGTACTTGCGCAGGGGCTCTCCTTCCTTCTGGGCAGGCAGATGAAGGTCACTCTCTTGACCATGAGGTTTGTGGCCGCCTGTAAAGGCGCCGACAAACTGATGCCATAGGTCTGCCCAGGAGGATATGGAGTTGTCCAGCAAGTGCATGAGCCAGGACCTGACGTTGGGCTTGAGCACCAGCGGGAAGTAGTTGGCAAGGATCTTGTCGTCCCGCCCCCCGGCAGCCTACACCGCGATGGTGTAGATGCTAAGGAACTCCGATGGATGCGACTTGCCGTCGTACTTCTCTGGTACGTCTGGCTTGAAATTCTTCATGCTGGGCCACTGGACTTGCCGCAGCTCACGAGTAAACGCAGGGCAACCTACCGCGTACGGCAAGCCGCCTAGTTCCCCTGGCGCATGCATGTCGACAGAGGGCCCAGCACGCTGGTCCGATTGACGTCGCGCTTCTCTTCGGCGCTCGATGCGAGTACGAGCGTCTTCTTGCTGTCGTTCGTGAAGAACTTGGCGCTGATCGCGACGAGCTCGTGGATCTGATGACGCGGTGGAGTCGCTGTCGAGGTGGATCCGGCGAGTCGGCGATCTTGGCCTTCGGGGCGGAGAGTGCACATTGGTCGCACCCCCACCAGTCTTGTCACCACCGGCTCGTGCCTGGCTGACTTTCCGCGGCTGCGACGTGCTCGGCTGCCGTTGAGTGTCGCCGTTGGCGAAGCCGATGAGACTCTGAATGGTGGCCCTCCAGTCGTCGATCTTGTCTGCCGTTGGAGGGTAGTCCAGGAGCAGTTGAGCTCGCGCCAAAGCTTCTGCTGGAGTGGCGGGTGGCGGTGGCGAACGGTGCAAGGAGTGGGATATGCTCGGACTTCTAACTGTGTTAGAAGGAGCAGTATCCCGTCCAGGCGACCGTGCCTCGCTCGTGCCAGCATGTTGGCGTGCATGTTGGTCTTGAGCACTCCAAGATCCACCAGCTCGATCTTGGTCCAGCAAACGCATGGTACTGTGAGCACCATGACGCTGCCGGTCCCGCGCCTCCTGAGATGGGTGCGGTGCATGTACGGACGCCGAGGTCTTGGAGTGCGCCCGGTCGTTGTGGGAGCCGGCTACGCCGCCGATGGGCAGCGCAGCCTTGTCCTTGGACCTGGCAGCACCGTGAACTCCCTCGTCGACACCCGTTCTTCCGCCGGCGTCTGCCCCATCAGCCGTTTGCTTCGGTGGTGGTGGGTTCGGCGCGGATGGAGCAGCCGCCTCCGAAGCCTTCTTCTTCAGCGGCATGTCGATGAAGATGATGAAGATCTAGCTGGTGTGAACGCCGGATCTGGTTCACACAACCTCGACGCCCCCTACTTGGCGCGCCAAATATGCCGGGGTTCTGATCCACGAGCACCTATGGGACCGGCGGATCGAGTCCCTTTCGGTTCGGCGGGGGCGGAGGTCGCACGAAGAGCGGATCGAGGCGAAGCACACGAGCGGTTTACCCAGGTTCGGGCCGCACGGATGCGTAAAACCCTACTCCGGCTTTGTGGTTTGTATTGAGTTCTTGCTCGGGAGCGCGAAGTGCTACAGTACACTCCAGCGGCTAACGAGACCGAGCGTGAGTGTTCTCTTCCTCTTCCAGCCCACCTCCTCTACGTTGCGCATGGGCCTCCTTTTATATGCTCAAGGGGTCACCGGCAGGTGGCAACGTAGACAAGGGTAAAAATGGAAAGGTGCTGCGGTAGGTACAGCTACCTGCTACAGTGTATCATACCTAACCCTGACGGCAGGGGACAAGGGCATTAAATGCCCGTCTGCGTCGTCTAAATAGTGCAAAAGGGACCGTCAGGGACGCCACCGCTCGCCACGATGGCGATCTTGTCAGCGCCGCTTGCCACCGCGCACCCCTGGCTGCACAGCCTCCCGCCACGTACGCCTGGAAGGGTCCCAGAGCGACACGTTGGTGGATGTGCTGGAGCGCGGGCGTAGAGTGGTGGCTTGCCGCGGCAAGCGCCTTGCCACAGTCGTTGTCTTGTCGCGTCCGGGAGCTTGTCGCTCACCAGGCCTTGCTGGGACGCGTGGCGCGTCGCGGCAAGTTCCTTGAGATGCCTTGGTTGGCCTTCCCGGCAAGCTCCTCTTGCCGGGGTCTTGTCTCCTTGGCTTGGATACTTTGTTCTTGAATGGCTCCAAAGGAACCACGGAGGACCTTGGCGGTCACCCGGCAAGCCTTGCCGCGGGATGCTGCGACTGCCCGTGCACAAGTTCGGGATACTAAGGTACCCCTATTCTAGTACACCGACACCATCTAAATCTGTTGAGACGACACCGTATAAACTATGGTTTGGCAAGAAACCTAAGCTGTCGTTTCTTAAAGTTTGAGGTTGCAATGCTTATGTGAAAAAGTTTCAACTTGATAAGCTCAAACCCAAATCAGAGAAGTGTGTCTTCATAGGATACCCAAAAGAAAATGTTGGGTACACCTTCTATCACAGATCCGAAGGCAAGATATTCATTGCTGAGAATGGATCCTTTCTAGAGGAGGAGTTTCTCTCAAAAGAAGTGAGTGGGAGGAAAGTAGAACTTGATGAGGTAACTGTACCTGCTCCCTTATTGGAAAGTAGTTCATCACAGAAATCTGTTCCTGTGACTACTACACCAATTAGTGAGGAAGCTAATGATGATGATCATGTAACTTCAGATCAAGTTACTACCGAACCTCGTAGGTAAACCAGAGTGAGATCCGCACCAGAGTGGTATGGTAATCCTATTCTGGAGGTCATGTTACTTGACCATGACAAACCTACGAACTATGAGGAAGCAATGATGAGCCCAGATTCCGCGAAATGGCTCGAGACCATGAAATCTGAGATGAGATCCATGTATAAGAACAAAGTATGGACTTTGATTGACTTGCCCAAAGATCGGCGAGCCATTGAGATTAAATGGATCTTCAAGAGGAAGACGAACACTGATAGTAGTGTTACTATCTACAAAGCTAGAATTGTCACAAAAGGTTTTCGACAAGTTCAAGGTGTTGACTACGATGAGAGTTTCTCACTCGTATCTATGCTTAAGTCTGTCCGAATCATGTTAGCAATTGCCACATTTTATGAAATCTAGCAAATGGATAAACAAAACTACATTCCTTAATGGATTTATTAAAGAAGAGCTGTATATGATGCAACAAGAATTTTTTGTCAATCCTAAAGGTGCTAACAAAATATGCAAGCTCCAGCGATTTATCTATGGACTGGTGCAAGCATCTCGGAGTTGAAATATACGCTTTGATAAGTTGATCAAAGCATATAGTTTTATACAGACTTGCAGTGAAGCCTGTATTTACAAGAAAGTGAGTGGGAGCACTACAAAATTTCTGATAAGTATATGTGAATGACATATTGTTGATCGGAGATAATGTAGAACTATTCTGCAAAGCATAAAGGAGTGTTTGAAAGGAGTTTTTCAAAGAAAGACCTCAGTGAAGCTACTTACATATTGAGCATCAAGATCTATAGAGATAGATCAAGACGCTTGATAATTTTTTTCAATGAGTACGTACCTTGACAAGATTTTGAAGTAGTTCAAAATGGAACAGTCAAAGAAAGAGTTCTTGCCTGTGTTACAAGGTGTGAAATTGAGTAAGACTCAAAGCCCGACCATGGTAGAAGATAGAAAGAGAATGAAAGTCATTCCCTATGCCTCAGCCATAGGTTCTATAAAGTATGCCATGCTGTGTACCAGATCTATTGTATACCCTACACTGTTTTTGGCAAGGGAGTACAATAGTGATCTAGGAGTAGATCACTAGACATCGGCCAAAATTATCATTAGTGGAATAAGGATATGTTTCTCGATTGTGGAGGTGACAAAAGGTTCATCGTAAAGAGTTACGTCGATTCAAGCTTTGACACCGATCTGGATGACTCTAAGTCTCGATCTAGATACATATTGAAAGTGGGAGCAATTAGCTAAAGTAGCTCCGAGCAGAGCATTGTAGACATGAAAGTGCGTTATATCGACTAGAGGGGGGGGGTGAATAGGCGATTTTTATGGAAGTCTTCAAAACATGGGAGTTATGAAGACAAACAATAGAAATAAACCTAATACCCTGCAGCGGAAGGTAGACTACACTAGGCAAGCCATAGTCAAGTATTCAATAGAGTGAAAGCACAGTGACTAATAGCAGCAATGTAGTAAGGATCAGGTAGGAAGATATTGTGAAGCCAGACAGAACACGCAGTCACTCAGTGAAGACAAAAGATAGTGCAAACATACAATGACTTCACAAGGAGTAACAGTAAGTAAAGGGAAGGGAAGATGAAACCAGTGACTCATTGAAGACAATGATTTGTTGGACCAGTTCCAGTCGCTGTGATAACTGTACGTCTGGTTGGGGCGGCTAGGTATTTAAACCTTAGGACACACAGTCCCGGACACCTAGTCCTGAACACGCAGCTCAGGACACCCAGTCCTCACCGTATTACCCTTGAGCTAAGGTCACACAGACCTCGCCCAATCACTCTGGTAAGTCTTCAAGGTAGACTCCCAAACCTTCACAGACTTCGTTCACCGGCAATCCACAATGTCTCTTGGATGCTCAGAACGCGACGCCTAACCGGCTGGAGGATGCACAGTCCTCAAGTGTAATAAGTCTTCAGATCACACAGACAAGAAGACTTAAGTGATGCCCAATTCTCTCTGGCTCTGGGTGGTTAGGGCTTTATCCTCGCAAGGAATTCTCTCTCAAAGGCTTCGAGGTGGGTTGCTCTCAAATGACAAAAGGCGTACTCTCAATCTGAGCAGCCAACCGTTTATGGTTGTAGGGGGTGGGCTATTTATAGCCACTTGGCAACCCGACCTGATTTGTCCGAAATGACCCTGGGTCACTAAGGAACTGACACGTGTTCCAACGGTCAGATTTCAAACTCACATGGCAACTTTACTTGGGCTACAAGCAAAGCTGACTTGTCCGACTCCGGACAAGATTCGCTCTCATAGTCTTCACTCGAAGACATAGATTTTTGGTTAGGCATCACTTCAGTCATTCTGACTAGTTCTCTTGGACCCCACTTAACAGTACGGTGGTTCCTATGACTCAACACAAAAGAAAAAGAACTACGAAAGATCTAAGTCTTCGAGCTCCATAGGATTCATGTGGTGTCTTCTCTTGTCATAGTCTTCAATATGAATATATTTACATACCACCATTGACTTCAATGTCTTCATACATTTTTAGGGGTCATCTCTGGTAGTAAAACCGAATCAATGAGGGACTTCTACCTGTGTTATCCTGCAATTCTCACAAACACATTAGTCCCTCAACTAGGTTTGTCGTCAATACTCCAAAACCAACTAGGGGTGGCACTAGATGCACTTACAATCTCCCCCTTTTTGGTGATTGATGACAAACTAGTTGAAGTTTTCAACAGGGAATATAATCTGTGAAATTGTAAAGGATAAGGAATTGTCTTCATAAGTTGCAAGGGCTCCCCCTGAAGATGTGCATATAAGTAATTTGCTTTTGGAATGCAAATGCACATGGCAGGTTGTACTTGTGGAGATCCACTTCAACTTATGATGACAATCCACTATGCATGTGGAAGTATATGAAGATAATGACATGCATAATGGACAATGGGCGTCTGCAGAATGATCTAAGTGCGGAATTTATCGTCGCACATGCGGAATTTATCATCGCAAAACAAAGTGGCAGATAAGTAGCAGACGACCATCGAGTTTAAGTGTTACAACTCAAAGAACCAAATGTAGCAAAACGAGAGTTGTAAGCACGAAGCAAAATATAAAGTACCCGCCCATATGGACCCGCTTGAAGACTATCAACCTCATATGCTTCTCCCCCTTTTGTCAGTAAGGACCAAAAAGGTTTGAAGAGATAGAGCATCTACTCATTCCCATGCGGAGTAGGTGAAGTAGTAGGGTCGTTGGTGGTGTTTGGCGGTGCAGAAGAGCTTGGAGCAGAGTTGAAGCATGCTGAAGGAGGTGGCGGTGAAGTAGCATTGTCTTCATCCTCGATAACTCTAGCAGTCACTGTTGCAGCAGAGGAAGAGAACTCAGAGTCTTCAAGGGATGGAGTTCCTAGCAGCACAACCCTTCGAGGAGGTGTGGAGTCAAACTTGAATCGCTCAGTGAAGCCATCCTCTTGAAGATCATCTTCAGAACACATCATCGTTAGCCCTTTCCATGTGCAGCGACAGGTTTCATGGGCAACGAAAGAATTCTTGGTGGCAAGATTGCGAATGCGATTAACATCCACCAAGAGGCTTTTCATCTGACGCTTCAGCCAGTCATGATGCCTATCCTTTTTCTGATGAAGAGCCACAAGAAGCTCTCGGTCGTTGAGAACACGAGTGCGCTTCTTGGGTCTTGGAGCAGTTGTACTATAAGTGGCTTCAGTGGAAGCAGGGTGTGGTGCACGTGTAGTGCCAGCCAGAGGATACACCTGAGTGACTGCTTCAACTCCTTCAATGTTCTGAGAGAAACTCTGATGCTCTGCATTCTGAAGACTTAGAGGTGCTTTGGCAGGCTCAGGATAGATGGCTTCAATAGAGATATCCACATCAGGCAGAAAAATCCGATGATTGCGAGCAGATGGCTGATATGAGATATCGGAGTGAAGTTTGATTAGCCGCATTATCCATGGGGCGTAGAACTTCAAGCCAAACAGATCAGAGCCTGATGCAGCAAGTTGGCAGATGAATAAGTCCTGTGCATTGAAGCATTTTCCATGAAGAATATAGAAGACCAAGGTCTTCATTGCACCCTCAAGCTTGGCATGTGGAGAGTGCCCTTTGATGGGCCAGAGAGTTCGCCTGATGATGTGATAGATGGTTCTTGGCAGATACTCAAGGTCTTCAACGAAGAACTTCGTGGGATAAGCAGCATCTTGGGGCAATGGCTTCATCATGCTGAGCATCTGACTCATATCAGGTTCAGGCTTCTTAAAGATGCTCTCAATAGCTTCACTATGCAGCTGACAGCCATGCTCGTATAGATCGCCAGGAGTGGGTAGGCCAGTGAGCTCAATGATGTCAAAGGCTTTGGCTTCGTGATGGACGTTTCCAGTCGTCCACTCCAGGACCCAAGTCTTCGGATCTCTGCTATACCCGCGGATGTGAAGTGTGGCATAGAATTGGATCAACAGCTCTTCATTCCAATGCTCTTGGTCAGTAACGAACGGCAGCAGTCCAACTTCCTTGAAGCAATCCAAAGCTTCTTCAAGACAGGGCAGACCAGCTATAGCTTCAATGTCAAGGCGCTTGTGTGGGAAGATGCGACCTTGGTTGTAAAGAATGCATGATTAATAGCTTCACTGAGGATAGCTCCAGAACCGGTCAGATGATATCCTTTCCCTTGAGTAGGGGTTCCTGGAGCTATCGAAGAATGTGTTGTCTGCTCTGAAGCCATTGATATTGAAGGAGCCAGGTGCTGATGCAAGACCTAGGAACCTTGGCAATCTTGGGATTGGCTTCTGTACCTGAGGCCTATGCTCAACATGATAGTCGAACTGGGGACCGGCAGCAGACTCAGGAACAGAAGTGACAGGATCAGTGGCTTCGCTGTCTTCTTCTTCCGTTGGGGAGGGCTCCACATTAGCTTCATTGGTAGTTGTGGCAGCCTCAAGATTTTCATCCTCCACTTGACGAGCTGGAGGGTCGGTCACAGGCACGTTCTCCTTGAGAACTGCTTCTTGTTGGGACAGGGGAGTGGGAACTTGTGGGACTTCTTCTTCCGCGGCTGATGCAGCCGGATTGTCTTCAGCAGAGACTTAAGGCCTTGGACCTTTGCGAAGCCTGCGCAACGCGGGCGACGCCTGTGGAGTTTGAGTGGGCTGGGCCTCATAGTCTTGTTCCTCTTGTGGGCGATCCGCCCATGAAGCATCCTGTGCAATTGGCGCCAGTGGATGACCAATGCTGATGAGTTTGCTGTTCTCAAGCTGAGGAAGGACTGCACCATCTTCTACATGGTCCTGTTGACCAATGTCTTTAGCAGCAATGGGATCAGCTGTTGGAAAGTCTTCAGCTTCATGAGCCTCTGTGGAAGCAGGCTCATGGATTGTTAGTTGTCGTTCAGCTTCAGGATAGACCATCGAAATAGGTTCAACTATCAAAGGCTTTGTGGGAGCAGCCAAATCTTTCTTGGTCTTCCTCTTCTTCTTGGAGGGGGCAGTTGGAGAGGCTTCAGAGTGTTTCCTCTTCCTGGCTTCAGCCTCAGCAGTCCTTGTCTTCTTGAGCTCTGAAGCGGTTGACCGACTTTTTGGCTTCGAGCCAGTCAGTCTAGTTGGGAAGACAATCGGAACTGCTTCCTGCCTTGGTGCGTCAGGTTCAGCCATAGCAGGCTTCTTCTTCTTCTTTGTGGCCATCCTGGGGTCGATGCCAGGACGCCCAAGTGCCTTGTGCTTCTCAGCCTCATTATAGGCTTGCACACATCTGTCAGCCAGAGTCTTCATGCGCTCACGCGAACCCTGAGCTTCTGCATGTTTCTTTACAAAGGCTTCCTTGAGCTCGTGCATCATACTCTTGAAGTTCTTCACTTCCTGCACGCTGAGCTTGGCCATATGCTTCTTGAACTGAGCCTTTTCATAGTCAATCTTTTGCTTCAGTTCAACAATGCGCTGGGCAATAGTGAGCTCTGAAGCAATGGTGCCTTGGAAGGCGACACTGAGGCCAATGGGTAGCTGCAGATCTTTAAAGCTGATGTTTGGCGTGTCAAACCACTCGTCAATGAAGTTGTGGATGATGGTCACATCAAAGAGAGGCAGATCATTGAATATTTCTGCTTCTTCTTTGCTCTTGATGAGTTGCTCAAGAGCGTTATCTGCTAGATCTTCATCACTTGATAGATCAATGGCGTCATTGCGCAGAATGGCAGCAGCAGTTAGCTCTTGGCCAGTGTGTGACAGAGGCATCTTGGCCTTCTGGGGCTTGGAGATTCGAGATAAGTCTTCGGACTGCACACTGTCTTCAGGAGGTGCAGTTGCCAGTAGCTTCGCTCGTGAGATTTTTGGTGAAGGGGAAGGCTTTGAAGCTTTAGGCTTCTTCAGCTTCTTTGTCTTCAGCGCTGCAGGCGCTTCATCTGATTCAGCGTCAGCGGCAGGCTCATTCACTGCAGTCCCTTGAACTAAGATGCGGGTGATGAGGCCTTCAAGGTTGTAGAAAGGACCGATGACATTGGGTTCTGCATGTTGTGTGCCATCTGCCCTTGGTGCTGAGGGACCAGGGTTGAAGTCTAACCCCAAAGTCTTCTTGTTCTGCTTCGCTGAGTTCTGGGAAAACTGGAAGTTGCGCTTGAACAGATTGTCGTCACGACACCATAGTAGTGACGATGGGTGTGCATCAGCAGGCTGTGGCCCACGGACCATGCAGGGATAGAAGCCTTGTTCAATGGCTTCATCTCTGGACCTGGGTAGAAGATTCTTGTATAGGATGTCTCCCCACGGTCTCTTGATGGCATTTTTCTCAGCATATTCCTGGGTTACAAATCAGTATTTGAACCATTGTTCTGCCCAATATCTTCGAATCCATTGGATTCGGGTCTTGCACTGATTGTAATCCTCTTCAGGATCTGTCTTGTATAGTTCTGAGAGTTCATCTGGCAGATCTCTGGATGTTTCTCCATGACGCTTTCTGCCACCATTCCTTACTGATTTCTCTGAAGCCATAAACTTTAACTTTAAAGGCTTCAACATGTTCAAAGGCTTCAAAGGTTTTCGCTTGCTGGACCAACAGGAACTGGCTTCGGGAGAATTTATGTGATGCTGTAAGAATTCTGCAGATGAACGTAGACTATGAGAACCAAAGGATTCCCCCACGGACATGTACCTGTGACAGCATTAAGGTGCGATGGAAGGGGAAGAGGTCATATGCATTCTCAGAAGATGTTGAAGATAAATCAGTTTAGGAGACATTGACCTCATCGTGCGAAGACATTCGCTCATAGATAAGGAGTTGGTTCCAGATTTGTACGAATCCACAGATCAGTACAAGTGAGGAATCTAACTACTTTGTGATGCATAAGTGAATATACTAGGCATGTTATGAGATGCAGTATGAGAGAGATCTAACTTGTGTGAATAGAAACTGCTTGTGGTAGAAAGTGACAAATCCATAGGATCAACGGTGCTGTAAAAAGGAAGTTTTATTTACCACACTAAGAACTGCTAGATGGAGTGGAAGATGAGGCCGAGCAGTTCGATCTTCCGTGCCCTAACTTGGCGACGGAGGACACCTACGGCGACGGCGGAGAGGACGATGTCCGCGGTCGGCGTGAAGACGGCGTCGGAGAGGTTGCGGCAGCGAAGCGCTTCGTCGCCGGCGTCGTCGAGGGCTAGCGGTGGCGCTAGGGTTCATGCGAGAGTGGAAGAAGAGATAATGACCGCTGTGAAGTGTGTATTTATAGGTACATGGGCGGCACTGCGCTATTACACAGGTGCCCCTGGTGGTTCGCATCTGAGGAACACGTGGCCATTATGCGGAATTTCGGGGTTTGTTTCACGTCCCACGCACGCCTTGATTGTCGGGTGGTCGTTCCTACTTCTTCGGGTTTCGTGTGGAGGAATGAGCATTCAAAACGGACTTAATGGTTGTTTCTGTATCTTCTGCTGACAAGGACGCAGAGAAGACATTCGACAGTTTCAATAGAATGCATATGATTTGGAGAGATAGAATCTGAGATAGAAAGCATAGAGAGGTTAGGGTCCGATCACATTCACTTAGTTCAAAAGATTCAACAAGAAGACATAGCTATAAGTGAATGCTGTAGAGGACAAAACACTAGTATATATATATCTATAATCAACATAGTGAAGATAATCATGAAGATATGTTGAGATCGAAGCCAAACCAAATGTGAAGACATTGCAAGGTAACTCCATGAGTGAAACACTTCAACTTAGAACGTTTGGTGGTGGCGTTACCCACCATATAGGAAGTATTAGACCCAGACATGGCGTACAATTATCGTGGCGCTCCGAAGTCAATTTCCACATTAATGTATTCACACTTAGAATGTATGTCTTCATTGATTGAAGATATACTTTACTTCGTGTGTTGCACATCTAAGTCATCAATATGCATAAGGGTTAGGATGTGTGCCTGATCACAGGACATTTGAGGAGTCCAGGATATTTAGCTCACACCGTAACTTGCAAAATCTCTTCTCATCCAAGGGCTTGGTGAAGATATCTGCCAATTGCTCTTCAGTGTTGACGTGTATGATATCAATGTCTTCCTTCACAACATGAACTCTGAGAAAGTGATGACGAATTTCAATGTGCTTTGTCTTCGAGTGCTGAACTGGGTTGTTGGCAATCTTGATGGCGCTTTCGTTGTCGCAGTAAAGTGGCACTTGCTTTAGATGAATGCCATAGTCCTTGAGTGTTTGCTTCATCCACAGAAGCTGAGCGCAGCAAGATCCAGCAGCAATGTATTCAGATTGGGCAGTGGAGAGAGATACATAGTTCTGCTTCTTTGAAGACCAACATACAAGTGATCGTCCCAGAAAGTGACATGTGCCTGATGTAGACTTGCGATCAACTTTGTCACCAGCATAATCAGCATCCAAGAATCCAACCAGATCAAACTCTGAACCCTTTGGATACCATAATCCTAGAGTTGGGGTGTGAGCCAAATATCGAAGAATTGGCTTCACAGCTAAGTGATGCGACTCCTTTGGTGCCGCTTGAAATCGAGCACACATGCAAACACTAAGCATAATATCTGGCCTAGATGCACATAGATAAGGTAAAGAACCAATCATGGAGCGGTATACCTTTTGATCAAACTCTTTACCATTGTCGTCGGGACCCAGATGATGTTTGGCTGGTAGTGGTGTTGTGAAGCCTTTGCAGTCTTGCATACCAAACTTCTTCAGACAATCTTTGAGATACTTCTCTTGAGATATGAAGATGCCGTTGCGTTGTTGTCGTAATTGAAGACCGAGGAAGAACTTCAGGTCTCCCATCATGGACATCTGATATTGCTCTTGCATCATATATCCAAACTCTTCACTGTACTTCTGATTGGTGCAGCCGAAGATAATGTCATCCACATATATTTGGCACACAAACAGTTCACCATCATATGTCTTCATGAAGAGAGTGGGGTCTAGGGAACCAGGTATGAAGCCTTTGCTCTTCAGGAAGTATTTGAGTGTGTCATACCAGGCCCGAGGGGCTTGTTTGAGGCCATGCAGTGCCTTGTTGAGCTTGTATACCATGTCAGGATGTTTTGGATCTTCAAAGCCAGGCGGTTGTGCAACATACACTTCTTCTTCAATCTTGCCATTGAGAAAAGCACTCTTCACATCCATTTGATATAGAAGTATGTTATGATGATTTGCATAGGCCAGCAGTATGCGTATGGCTTCAAGTCTAGCCACAGGAGCAAATGTTTCATCGAAGTCAATGCCTTCCACTTGAGTATATCCTTGAGCAACGAGACGAGCTTTGTTTCTGACAACTTGACCATGCTCATCTTGCTTGTTGCGGTATATCATTTGGTGCCTATTATATTGTGCTTCCGTGGATCAGGACGCTTAACTAGTTCCCATACATTATTCAGCTCAAACTGTTGAAGCTCTTCTTGCATAGCTTGAATCCATTCAGGTTCCATGAAGGCTTCTTCAACTTTCTTGGGTTCTGTTATTGAGACGAATGCGAAGTGCCCATAGAAATTTGCTAGCTGAGTTGCCCTTGAATGAGTGAGTGGACATGGTGCATTGATGCTATCAATTATTCTTTCAATCTGCACTTCATTGGCAACGCGAGGATGTACAAGGCGAAGACTTTGCTCTTGCTGATCATTGTCGTTGTTAGAAGGAATGTCTTCAAGCTGAGCATTGTCTTCATGTTGATCAGGTGCTGAGATGATAAGTTCTTCTTCAGGATGAGCTTCAGAAGGTATAATTTCTCCAGTTCCCATTAGCTTGATTGATTCACTGGATGGAACTTCATCTAGCACATTTGGCAGTTGCTCTCTTTGTGAACCGTTGGTCTCATCGAACCGCACATCCACTGTTTCAACCACTTTGTAATGAAAGAGATTGAAGACTCTGTAGGAGTGCGAATCATTTCCATATCCAAGCATAAAACCCTCATGTGCTTTTGGTGCAAACTTTGAGGTGTGATGTGGCTCCTTGATCTAGCACCTTGCGCCAAATACTCTGAAGTAACTGACATTTGGCTTCTTGCCAGTAATGAGCTCATAAGATGTCTTGTTCAGAAGCTTGTGAAGATAAACACGATTGATTGTATGGCATGCCGTATCAATGGCTTCAGGCCAGAATTTTCTTGGGGTCTTGTATTCATCTAGCATCGTTCTGGCCATCTCAATGAGTGTTCTGTTCTTGCGTTCGACGACGCCATTCTGCTGTGGCGTGTACGGGGCTGAGAAATCATGTGTGATGCCCAAGGTATCAAGATATGTATCAAGGCCAGTGTTCTTGAATTCAGTGCCATTGTCACTTCTAATGTGCTTTATCTTGGCGCCATAATTGTTCATAGCTCGATTGGCGAAGCGTCTGAAGACATCCTGCACTTCAGTCTTGTAAAGGATTATGTGCACCCAAGTATATCTAGAATAATCATCAACAATGACAAAGCCATAGAGACAAGCAGTAGTAGTAAGAGTTGAGTAATGAGTGGGACCAAAAAGATCCATGTGAAGCAGTTCGAAGGGTCGAGTAGTGGTCATGATTGTCTTCGAGGGATGTTTGGCCCTTGTCATCTTCCCTGCTTCACAGGCACCGCATAAGTGATATTTCTTGAACTTGACGCCCTCGATGCCTATGACATGCTTCTTCTTCGCAAGGGTGTGGAGGTTCCTCATGCCAGCATGCCCAAGCCTCCGATGCCAGAGCCAGCATTCTGAAGCTTTTGCTAGAAGACATACGGCAAGCTGTGGTCCTGCTGAGAAATCTACCACGTACAAATCATCTTTTCGATACCCTTCAAACACTAGAGACCTGTCAGATTCCATTAGTACAAGGCAACGATATTTTCCAAACATTACGATCATGTTCAAATCGCAAAGCATTGAGATAGACATTAAGTTGAAGCCAAGGGATTCAACAAGCATGACTTTATCCATGTGTTGATCCTTTGAGATTGCAACTCTACCTAGACCCAATACCTTACTTTTACCAGTGTCAGCAAATGTGATGTGGCTCTTGTCGGATGGACGTAAGGTTGAGTCCATAAGAAGACTTCTTTTGCCAGTCATGTGATTTGTACACCCACTGTCAATAATCCATTCTGAAGACGCTGGTGTCGTACCCTACAGTGCAGTTAGGGGGATAGGCTTCACCAAGAGCATTGTGAAGCAAAAACATTTGACGAACCAATGGGCTATGAAAGCTTAGATCCAGATTAGGACTAATAGGGAGAGTAGCAAGCGATTCAGGAATGAAGTACATAGTAAGACCATTCGGGCATTTGATCTTGCGCCCTACAAGATGTTTAAGGTCCCCAGCAATAGCGTCAGACGATTTTGGTTTTCTGCTGGAGACCTTTCCCTGCAAAAGAGAGTTAAGCTTTCTTAGCCACCCACATCTTCAAGGGTGGCTTAGAAGGAGTCTAAGTGTAGCATCTGAGAATTTTGGCTTTGGAGCCCTAGCAAACAGTTTTGCAGGCGGACAATAGTACTCATAAGAATAAGCAGAATAGTTCTTGTTCTTATGAACATGGCGGTTTGATGAACCGCTCTCATATTCATACGCCTGAGTATGGTTTCCCTGCAAAACATTTGCGTTAGTGCGACTCAGGTGAGTCCTCTGTCTGTATGAAGCCTTTGGACCGTATGAAGCCTTTGGTCTGAGGTTTGTCTTCTTCATGTGAGGTGTCATGATGACATTCACAGGAAGATTCTCCAAACACCTTTTCGGAACCTAGATCTTCTTCATAGGCGGTCCATTCCTGCAGTTAGTACCAATGTACCTGGCAAACACTTCACCATTCTGATTCTTAAACAGTATATAGTTTGCATCAAAGGATTCATCAATGATAATGGGGTTAGCACAAGTGAAGCCAGATAGATTGGATGGATCTGCTGAAGGTTCCTTTGCAGCAACCCACATGGTTTTGGGGTACTGCTCAGGTTTCCAGTAAGAGCCATCAGCATTCATTTTCCTTACAAACCCAACACCCTCTTTCCTTGGGTTTCGGTTCAGAATCTGCTTTTTGAGGACATCACATAGTGTCTGATGCCCTTTAAGACTTTTGTACATCCCTGTTTCAAGCAATGTCTTCAACCTAGCATTCTCATCAGCAATAGCAGTGGTATCCTCAGCAGAGGGGTTAGTTACCACATCAATAGTTGAAGATATTGCAACAGTAGTAGCAGTAGAACATTCAACAATAGAAGTAGCATTATCACGCTCAATGCATTTAAGACATGGTGGTTCAAATCCTTCCTGAGCGGGACTGATCTGTTTGGTGCAAAGTGACTCATTTTCCTTTTGAAGATCTTCATGAACCGCTCTCAATTTCTCAAGATCTTGCTTCCTTTGAAGATAATCATAGGAAAGCTTTTCATGAGTTTTTGAGAGAGTTTCATGACGACTTTCAAGTTCCTGATACTTAACGTGAAGATTTTTTATGTCTTCAATTAAGGATTCAGATCGAGTCATTTCAGCACCTAACAGATCATCGCTTCTGTCTAACAGTTTTTGAATATGTTCCATAGCTTTTTGTTGTTCAGTTGCAGTTTTAGCAAGTGTTTTGTAGCTGGGTTTTGAACCACAATCAGAGTCATCGTCACTAGATGTTTGATAGTGAGTAGTGCATGTGTTTACCTTGGCACCGCGTGCCATGAAGCAGTAGGTAGAAGCGGAGTAGTCCTTGTCATTTGCATTGGTGTCGGTGATGAAGTCATTGTCTTCAGTGTTGAAGATGGACTTGGCAACGTATGCTGTAGCTAGACTTGCGACGCCTGAATCAGACTCCTCCTCAGACTCCACCTCCGCCTCCTCAGAAGAGGACTCCTCCTCTGAATCCATTTCCTTGCCAACAAACGCACGTGCCTTTCCAGATGAACTCTTCTTGTGTGATGAAGACTTTGAGGAAGACTTGGAAGAAGACTTTGAGTATTTCTTCTTCTTCTTGTCGTCAGAGTCATATTCCTTGCTCTTCTTCTTCTTTTTGTTCTCATTGTCCCACTGTGGACACTCAGAGATGAAGTGGCCAAGTTTCTTGCACTTGTGACATGTTTTCTTCTTGTAGTCATGAGCAGAAGCTTCATCATTCCTTGAGCTTGATCGGGAAGACTTTCTAAATCCTTTCTTCTTGGTGAATTTTTGGAACTTCTTGACAAGCATAGCAAGTTCCCTTCCAATGCCTTCAGGATCATCAGAACTACTGTCAGATTCTTCTTCAGATGAGGAGACAGCTTTTGCCTTCAAGGCATGAGTTCGCCCATAGTTTGGACCGTAGATATCTCTTTTCTCAGAAAGCTGAAACTCATGTGTGTTGAGCCTCTCAAGTATGTCAAGACGGATCGAGTGTCTTGAAATCAAGATGCTCTTGAATCATCAGGGCTAGGATGTCAAACAAACTATCAAGTGATCTCAATAGTGTCTTGACGACTTCATGTTTGGTGATCTTAGTAGCACCAAGGGCTTGAAGCTCATTTGTGATGTCAGTGAGTCGGTCAAATGTGTGCTGGACATTCTCATTGTCATTTCGCTTGAAGCGGTTGAAGAGGTTGTGAAGGACACTGATTCTCTAATCTCTCTGGGTTGAGACGCCTTCATTGACCTTGGAAAGCCAGTCCCAGACCAGCTTAGATGTTTTCAAGGCACTCACATGGCCATACTGTCCTTTGGTCAGATGACCACAGATGATGTTCTTGGCAGTAGAGTCCAGTTGAACGAATTTCTTGACATCAGCAGCAGTGACACCTTCTCCAGCCTTGGGAACACCGTTCTCGATGACATACCATAGGTCGATGTCAATGGCTTCAAGATGCATGCGCATCTTATTCTTCCAGTAGGGATATTCAGTTCCATCGAAGACGGGGCACGCAGCGGAGACTTTAATTATCCCTGCAGTCGACATAGCTAAAACTCCAGGTGGTTAAACCGAATCACGCAGAACAAGGGAGCACCTTGCTCTGATACCAATTGAAAGTGTGTTATATCGACTAGAGGGGGGGGGGGTGAATAGGCGATTTTTATGAAAGTCTTCAAAACGTGGGAGTTATGAAGACAAACGATAGAAATAAACCTAATACCCTGCAGCGGAAGGTAGACTACACTAGGCAAGCCATAGTCAAGTATTCAATAGAGTGAAAGCACGTGACTAATAGCAGCAATGTAGTAAGGATCAGGTAGGAAGATATTGTGAAGCCAGACAGAACACGCAGTCACTCAGTGAAGACAAAAGATAGTGCAAACATACAATGACTTCACAAGGAGGAACCGTAAGTAAAGGGAAGGGAAGATGAAACCAGTGACTCGTTGAAGACAATGATTTGTTGGACCAGTTCCAGTTGCTGTGACAACTGTACGTCTGGTTGGGGAGGCTAGGTATTTAAACCTTAGGACACACAGTCCCGGACACCCAGTCCTGAACACGTAGCTCAGGACACTCAGTCCTCACCGTATTCCCCTTGAGCTAAGGTCACACAGACCTCGCCCAATCACTCTGGTAAGTCTTCAAGGTAGACTCCCAAACCTTCACAGACTTCGTTCACCGGCAATCCACAATGTCTCTTGGATGCTCAGAACGCGACGCCTAACCGGCTGGAGGATGCACAGTCTCAAGTGTAATAAGTCTTCAGATCACACAGACAAGAAGACTTAAGTGATGCCCAATTCTCTCTGGCTCTGGGTGGTTAGGGCTTTATCCTCGCAAGGAATTCTCTCTCAAAGGCTTCGAGGTGGGTTGCTCTCAAACGACAAAAGCCGTACTCTCAATTTGAGCAGCCAACCGTTTATGGTTGTAGGGGGTGGGCTATTTATAGCCACTTGGCAACCTGACCTGATTTGTCTGAAATGACCCTGGGTCACTAAGGAACTGACACGTGTTCCAACGGTCAGATTTCAAACTCACACGGCAACTTTACTTGGGCTACAAGCAAAGCTGACTTGTCCGACTCTGGACAAGATTCGCTCTCATAGTCTTCACTCAAAGACATAGGTTTTTGGTTAGGCATCACTTCAGTCATTCTGACTGGTTCTCTTGGACCCCACTTAATAGTACGGTGATTCCTATGACTCAACACAAAAGAAAAAGAACTACGAAAGATCTAAGTCTTCGAGCTCCATAGGCTTCATGTGGTGTCTTCTCTTGTCATAGTCTTCAATATGAATATCTTCATATACCACCTTTGACTTCAATGTCTTCATACATTTTTAGGGGTCATCTCTGGTAGTAAAACCGAATCAATGAGGGACTTCTACCTGTGTTATCCTGCAATTCTCACAAACACATTAGTCCCTCAACTAGGTTTGTCGTCAATACTCCAAAACCAACTAGGGGCGGCACTAGATGCACTTACAAGACATAGAAATTTGCAAAATACATAACGGATCTGAATGTGAAAGACCCGTTGACTAAGATTCTCTCACAAGCAAAACATGATCACACCTTGGTACTCCTTGGGTGTTAATCACATAGCGATGTGAACTAGATTACTGAATCTAGTAAACCCTTTGGGTGTTGGTCACATGGTAATGTGAACTATCGGTGTTAATCACATGATGATGTGAACTATCAATGTTAATCACATGGTGATGTGATCTAGATTATTGACTCTAGTGCAAGTGGGAGACTGAAGGAAATATGCCCTAGAGGCAATAATAAAGTTATTACTTATTTCCTTATTTCATGATAAATGTTTATTATTCATGCTAGAATTGTATTAACCGGAAACATAATACATGTGTGAATACATAGACGAACAGAGTGTCACTAGCATGCCTCTACTTGACTAGCTCGTTGATCAAAGATGGTTATGTTTCCTAACCATAGACCTGAGTTGTCATTTGATTAACGAGATCACATCATTAGTAGAATGATGTGATTGACTTGACCCATTCCGTTAGCTTAGCACTTGATCGTTTAGTTTCTTGCTATTGCTTTCTTCATGACTTATACATGTTCCTATGACTATGAGATTATGCAACTCCCGTTTACCGAAGGAACACTTTGTTTGCTACCAAACGTCACAATGTAACTGGGTGATTATAAAGGTGCTCTACAGGTGTATCCAAAGGTACTTGTTGGGTTGGCGTATTTCGAGATTAGGATTTGTCACTCCGATTGTCGGAGAGGTATCTCTGGGCCCTCTCGGTAATGCACATCACTTAAGCCTTGCAAGCATTGCAACTAATGAGTTAGTTGCGGGATGATGTATTACAGAACGAGTAAAGAGACTTGCCAGTAACGAGATTGAACTAGGTATTAAGATACTGACGATCGAATCTTGGGCAAGTAACATACCGATGACAAAGGGAACAACATATGTTGTTATGCGGTTTGACCGATAAAGATCTTCGTAGAATATGTGGGAACCAATATGAGCATCCAGGTTCCGCTATTGGTTATTGACCAGAGACGTGTGTTAGTCATGTCTACATAGTTCTCGAACCCATAGGGTCCGCATGCTTAACGTTACGATGACAGTTATATTATGAATTTATATGTTTTGATGTACCGAAGGTTGTTTGGAGTCCCGGATGTGATCAAGGACATGACGAGGAGTCCCGAAATGGTCGAGACATAAAGATTGATATATTGGAAGCCTATGTTTGGATGTCGGAAGTGTTCCGGGTGAAATCGGGATTTTACCAGAGTACCGGGAGGTTACCGGAACCCCTGGGGGCTTAATGGGCCTACATGGGCCTTAGTGGAAATATAGGGCAGCAAGGGAGTGTGGGGCGTGCCCCCCCAAGGCCCAAACCGAATTGGTTTAGGGCAAGGGGGGCCGACCCCCTCTTTCCTTCTCCCCCTCTCTCTTTCCTTCTCCCGAATCCTATTCCAACTAGGAAAGGGGGGGGGGAGTCCTACTCCTGGTGGGAGTAGGACTCCTCCTGGCGCGCCCTCTCGCTGGCCGGCCGCACCCCCCTTGCTCCTTTATATACGGGGGCAGGGGGCACCCCATAGACACAACAATTGATCAAGTTGATCTTTTAGCCGTGTGCGGTGCCCCCTCCACCATAGTCCACCTCGATAATACTGTAGCGGTGCTTAGGCGAAGCCCTGCGTCGGTGGAACATCAACATTATCACCACGCCGTCGTGCTGGCGAAACTCTCCTTCAACACTCGGCTGGATCGGAGTTCGAGGGACGTCATCGGGCTGAACGTGTGCTGAACTCAGAGGTGCCGTGCATTCGGTACTTGATCGGTCGGATCGTGAAGACGTACGACTACATCAACCGCGTTGTGCTAACGCTTTTGCTTTCGGTCTACGAGGGTACGTAGACAACACTCTCCCCTCTCGTTGCTGTGCATCACCATGATCTTGCGTGTGCGTAGGAATTTTTTTAAAATTACTACGTTCCCCAACAGCTCCAGCAGCACGGAGTAAGAGGCACACGGCCCAGTGCATGATGGCAAATGGATAGCGTCTCCGGCATTAGGGAGGAGGGCGGCTGTGAAATTAGTGCGGTGGGGGCGCGACGGAGGAGGGGCTGAGGTTTCGCGGCTCGGGACAAGGGAGCTTCCAGGGAGAAGGTG
>NC_057806.1:142420365-142434207 GCF_018294505.1 Triticum aestivum
AAGGTGATTTGGCGCCCACGAGGTATGAATGGGGGGGGGGGGGATTGGGGGGGGAGGGGAACCATGTTTTACGGACGCATTTGTCTGAAATGTGAGGGGGCTTTATAGTTCTACCCCTGCCTTTAGGCTTCTCGGCTTGGGTCTGTGTACTGAGGGTCGGGGATAGTAGAGTAACTTTGCTTCTCCCCAAATAGTGGGCGGGAGCAATTTCGGGCGAGGAGGGCGTGCTTTGAAATATAGTGGGCGCGAGCGATTTCGGGTGAGGAGAGCATGTTTTGAAATAGTGGGTGCGAGCTATTTTGGGTGAGGAGAGCGTGTTTTGCCAACCATGGTTTATGAATTATTCGGCACATGTCATTTCGGCCGACGAGAAGGCGCACTTGGATGAAGTTACGAACCTACCCTCGATGTACAACGGGCCAATTGATGCGTGTCCCACATAGGACGGTAATTTCGCGTCTCCCATTTATTTGCTCGGGCGAATTCCACCGAGCAGAGGATGTTTAACGGTTCGTTCAAAACTTGGGAGAATGAGCATCCACGTCTACCTTACCAAGTCAATTCAAATCAAATTTTGAAATATTAGCTTGCCACTTCTTTTTTAGATGGAGAGATGATGCTCGGGAGTAATGTGTTTTTACATGCTCGTTGCTAGCGATTTACTATATGACAAATAGTTGACCCACTCAAAAACGGGAATCAAACCCAAAATGAAATATCTCAATTCAATGAAATAGCTCGTTCACCAGGTCAAAATAAATCCAAAATTGAACACCTCAATCGAGTAGCATGTTGTACAATACTATAGTACTCCATGAACATGTTGAAAGTCAAATTAATGAACTTGTTTGATATACGCTTATATCCGTTCATGTGTGGATTGCAGACAACATGTTCTCCAATTTAAATATTTGAATGCAAGTTTATATCAAAACATGGTTTATATGAGTCTTTGATGCATAAAACACGACCTCCCCCTCTCCCGGACTCCTGCTCTCTCTCTCTCTCTCTCGGACAATCTTCAATTCTGTCGTACGCATCCAACACACAAACCTTGTTGGTCCCTCTCGCTTTCTCTCTCTCTCTCTCTCTCTCTCTCTCTCTCTCTTTGTGTGTGTGTGTGGGGGGGGGGTCTTTCTAGTTCGCATTCATATATACTCCATCTATAGGTCTCTCTCGCACACTATGTATGATTCTCTAGTCCAATCTAGATATCTTGGGTGCACTCATCGTACGCACACAAATTCCTTGGCTCGTTGCCCGTAACTCTCTCACGCACCACTCTGTCGTCTCGGAGCTCCCCCCCCTCTCAAACTCTCCATCTACCTGGGCCACACATACACATGCATATCTCACTCGCACTCGATAGGCCCATCTAAAACTCTATCTCTCTCCCTCGTTCTCTCTCCATCTCACACGCACACACACACAATCTCATGCCTAGCTAGCCAAGTATGATGGTCTCTCACTCAATTGTAGGCACACACAGTCCCCCCTATATGTATATGACTAGCTAATCTTAGTCTCCATCACAAAGATGTGCATGGTCTATCTCGATTTCTCTCGGGGCATCTTTCTATCGCGCATGCACCTCCCTCGATCTCCCACCCATATAGTCCCCTCACGATCTCGAGGATATCTCTCTATCACAAACACACCCTCTCGCCCTCCCCATGCGTCCATGTTCTCCATGTGTCCCTTTCGACCTTTGTTCCTTGTTGGCCAGACCTCTATTGGACATGTGCTATAGGGGTGTCTCTCCCCGTTGCAAATAATCACACACTAGCTATCTTCATGTATCTCCTCGCCTCGCTTTTCTATCTCGGAGATGCATGCGTGAGATGTTCGCCTAAGAAACGAAAAAACACACACTCTCTCTAATTTATCGTTTGTTGTCACTTTCTCTTTCACACACATACTCTTTTTGCACACTTACTCATTCTCCTTCACACACACTTGATCTCTCTCGACTTAGGCACTCTCCTCGGTCCATAGCATACTGATTTATTGAAAAGTCAAACATCACAAAGTTTGACCATGTACATGGAGAAAAACAATTACATCTAGAACGACAAACATATACCATTAGATTCACCATGAGATGTAGTTTTGTATGATTTATCTTTGGTATTGTAGATATAAATAACATTTGCGTAAACCTGATCAAAGTTTCCAAAGTTTGACTTCTAAAAAATTTACATGCACTACATTATCGAGCGGATGGAATATCTCTTTCCCCCTCACAACTATCTGACGCACCACTCAGCCTTATCGGGGCTCCTCAATCTCTCTCAAACTTTATATCTCCCTGGTTCACACATACACATGTCTCGCTCGTGCTATACATATAGACCCATCCAACACTCTCCGCCCTTGTTCTCTCTCTATGTGACATGCACCCTCCTAATAAGTACCATAACCCTCACTCCATCATAGGCGCAAGCACTCCCCCCTAAGTATGATTATCTCTTACTAGCCATCAGGAACACACGTATTGTCTCCTTCCATCCATACGTCTATCTCGATATCTCTCGAGGTATCTTCTATTTCGCACACACCTTGTCACTCGATCTCCCACCCATGTAGTCCCATCACGATCTCCAGGGGATCTCTCTATGACAAACATACACTCTCTCCTCCCCATGTCTGCATTTTCTCCGTACGTCTCTCTCGACCTCTCTCCCTTGTTTGTCAGACCCCTCTTGGCCACATGCTAGGGGTCTTGCTCTCTCGGTTGCAAACAACCACACACTATCTCCTCACCTTGCTTCCGTTGTCGAAGATGCATGTGTGATATGTTTGCATAAGACACACACATTTTTTCTCGACTTTTATCGAGTGTTGTCCATGTCTCTTTCACACACGCACACACACTTTTTTCACTCACTCTTTCTATTTAACTCTCTCTCTCTCTCTGTCTCTCTCTCTAGTTAGGGACTCTCCCACATCCATAAGCATATGGATGTTTTGAAAAGTCAAACCTTAGAAAAGTTTAACCAGGTATATGTGGACAAAAAACATTTACATCTAGAACAATCATTAGATCATCAGAACATGTACTTACTTCATACTATCATTTATCTTTGGTATTGTAGATATAAGTAATTTCTTTATAAACTTGGTCAAAGTTTCAAAAGTTTGACTTTTAAAAAATGTTGGAACTACATTATCGAACGGAGGGAGTAGCTCTTTCTCTCTCTCTCTGCTATCTCTCACAGGCCTCCCCTCTCACTCGAACACTCTATACCGACGAATTATACGCTCACTGTGTCAGCTTATAGCTCCGTATATTGTTTAGTTGACCGGTCAACCGGTCCAGATGCTGCCTTGTCAGCTCGTGTTATGTATCTTCGTGTGCTGGCCCATGTGGAAGTGGGTGAAAATAAGTAAACTAGAGGCCCATCTGACACGCGGTGAAGTAAACAAAGTTGAAACCACTCAGGGTAGCACCCCGCACGCTAGTAAATTGAGGGCGCATTGAGGACAGACTTCTTCCGTGTGAAGGACGCACTCGCGCACAATTCACCACTGCGCGGCGGCATGGACAGAAGGACGCACTCGCGCACACCCATCACACAACACACACTAGCACACGTGTACACCGGCATCGCCGCCGGTTGAGATGGATGGCGAGGCAGGCAACAAGCGGAGGCGGCTCGAGCCAAAACCGCATCCGGCGAGCCTGGACTTCATCAGCAGCCTCCTCGATGACATGCTGCTCGTCATCATCGGCCTCCTCCCCACCAAATCTGCCATGTGGACCGCCCTGCTCTCCCGGCGGTGGTGCCCCCTCTGGCGCCGCGTCCCCCTCAATCTCACCATTGACAGCTGCCTATGCGACAGGGATTGTAAACGCATGGCCGCAGTCTCCAAGATCCTTTCATCGCACCCTGGGCCAGCCAGACACCTTGACACCCGCATGTTCAGTACCAACTGCAAGGTCCAACCCAAGTTCGACAAGTGGTTCTTATCCCCCTCCCTAGATCAACTCGAGGAGCTCAGCTTTGAAGCTGGACGATGTCGCTCTCTGCCGCCATCCGCGCTCCGCCACGCGCCAACGCTGCGCCGCACCAGCTTCAGCTCCTGCTATCTTCCCCAGATTAATGCCGCGCCCGCCCTTCTTCTCCCTCAACTCAAGCAACTCGACCTCTTCGACGTTGTGATCTCGAAGAAGGCTATGGAGCACCTGCTCCGCAGCTGTACTGCGCTCGAGCACCTTCGTCTTGAGCAGATCCATGGGTTCATTAGCCTCCACATTGCCTCGACGAATCTTCGATGGATTTATGTGTCTTGTTGGCCCTGCAACAAGATATCAATTAGGAAGAGATCACTCTAGCTGTTCCATGTTATGGTCACTGAGAATGCGTCTTTCCTTGAGAGATTGCTTGTATCAGATCTAGAAGGTCCAACAAAAATTAGGGTCATTGACGTGCCGAAATTGATAGCGTTGGTGCACTCGTCTGCCAAATTATTCGAACTCTTTATTGGATCCATAATCGTTCAGGTACATCACTCATCTTCTTCTCTGTCTTCTTGAAAATCACATTTTTAAATTTCTTCTTGATGTATTTACGACTGTCTTCCAAAAAATTATTCCCACAAGCTTGACCCAATCTATGCGCACAGTGAAGATCTTGGCAGTAAAATCTATCGGCCCCAATCTGGATCAAGTTGTTGGATTCCTCACATGCTTTCCATGCACGGAGAAGCTACTCATCGAGGTGAAACTTCTTTCCTATTAGTAAACAGTAATCACAACGTAGTTCATTTTTTTCATAATTTTCCCAAATTACGATGACAAGTGCAGTGTTCAAAACTGCATCTACGCACTGCACCGAAAGAAATGTTTTTAGTATTTTTTCTCACGTGATCACCTGCATCGTTTTTTTGTTGTACTACTATAGTAGCCTAGGCTAGTGATAGTGGAAAGTAACTTAGACTACTCCAGTAACTCTATGGTTACCCTAAGAGAAAGTACTACCTCTGTCCTAGTTTACTCTTCCTATTTTGTAATATCAAAATTTGACCATAGATTTAACTGACAAAATGTTAATGCATGTTGATACATCTCCAACGTATCTATAATTTTTGATTGCTCCATGCTATATTATCGACTGTTTTAGGCAATATTGGGCTTTATTATCCACTTTTATATTATTTTTTGGACTAACCTATTAACCGGAGGCCCAGCCCAGATTTGCTGTTTTATGCCTATTTCAGTGTTTTGAAGAAAAGGAATATCAGACGGAGTCGAAACGGAATGAAATCAACTGGAGAAGTTATTTTTGGAAGGAAACACACCCGATGGACTTGGACCCCACGTCAAGGAAGGAACGAGGTGCTCACGAGGGTGGGGGGCGAGCCCCCCTATCTCGTGGGGCCCTTGTAGCTCCCCTGACGTGCTTCTTCCGCCTATAACTCCACGTGACCTAAAACTTCCAGAACGCAATATAGATCGAGGGTTCCGCCGCCAGAAGCCTCCGTAGCCACCGAAAACCAATCTAGACCCGTTCCGGCACCCTGCCAGAGGGGGCAATCCTTCTCCGGTGGCCATCTTCATCATCCCGACGCTCTCCACGACGAGGAGGGAGTAGTTCTCCCTCGGGGCTGAGGGTATGTACCAGTAGTTATGTGTTTGATCTCTCTCTCTCTCTCTCTCTCTCGTGTTCTTGAGATGATACGATCTTGATGTACCGCAAGCTTTGCTATTATAGTTGGATCCTATGTTTCTCCTCCCCCTCTTCTCTCTTGTAATGAATTGAGTTTCCCCTTTGGAGTTATCTTATTAGATTGAGTCTTTAAAGATTTGAGAACACTTGATGTATGTCTTGCCGTGCGTATCTGTGGTGACAATGGGATGCCACGTGATTCACTTGATGTATGTTTTGGTGATCAACTTGCGGGTTCTGCCCATGAACCTATGCATAGGGGTTGGCACACATTTTCATCGTGATTCTCCGGTAGAAACTTTGGGGCACTCTTTGAGGTCCTTTGTGTTGGTTGAATAGATGAATCTGAGATTGTGTGACGCATATCGTATAATCATACCCACAGATACTTGAGGTGACATTGGAGTATCTAGGTGACATTAGGGTTTTGGTTGATTTGTGTCTTAAGGTGTTATTCTAGTACGAACTCTAGGGCTGTTTGTGACACCTATAGGAATAGCCCAACAGATTGATTGGAAAGAATAACTTTGAGGTGGTTTCGTACCCTACCATAATCTCCTTGTTTGTTCTCCTCTATTAGTGACTTTGGAGTGACTCTTTGTTGCATGTTGAGGGATAGTTATGTGGTCCAATTATGTTAGTATTGTTGAGGGAACTTGCACTAGCGAAAGTATGAACCCTAGGCCTTATTTCCACACATTGCAATACCGTTTACGCTCACTTTTACCATTAGTTGCCTTGCTGTTTTTATAATTTCAGATTACAAAAACCTTTATCTACCATCCCTATTGCACTTGTATCACCATCTCTTTGCCGAACTAGTGCACCTATACAATTTACCATTGTATTGGGTGTGTTGGGGACACAAGAGACTCTTTGTTATTTGGTTGCAGAGTTGCTCGAGAGAGACCATCTTCATCCTACGCCTCCTACGGATTGATAAACCTTAGGTCATCCACTTGAGGGAAATTTGCTACTGTCCTACAAACCTCTGCACTTGGAGGCCCAACAACGTCTACAAGAAGAAGGTTGTGTAGTAGACATCACATGTCACTAAGAGCTATATCATTGTATTCATATTTGAACATAATTTCAAATGGTGTAATTTTTAGTGACATGCATTGGCATTTTCTTACGTAAATCTATGGTCAAAATATTATACTAAATAAGAGGTAGTACAAAAGTGGGCTATAACGGCCCTCCACTATGTAGGCCAAAACACGGGCCAAATTAACTTGTGATGCATTTGGCATCGATGCCCCTCCATTGCTCACTTGGTGCCCAAATCTGGATAACCTACTTTGCTCCAGTGCCAAATTAACTCACGCAATGAAAAAGCACTTGCGTGGGAGAGAGAGAGAGGACTAAGGCAATAAAAAAACACTTGTTTGGGAGAGTGAGAGGCTGGTGTAGTTGGTTTGATTGATTTTTTTATACATGTGGGTCTGTGTGCACAGTGGTGCCAACTCTCTCACATTGCGAGAGCGGTGCCAAAATCTTTTGATATGACATTGATGCGTATTATGTGGCATACTTTTGCGAAATATGGCATCGGCCACATAGTGGAAGGCAACAAATGCCCAAGCTCTTCACGTAGTCCTAGGTAAATGAGAGGAAAGAGAAAGAGAGAGACAAAGTGAAAAAATATTACTAGCCAGCCAACCCTATCATATGAGCGAATGATATTGGTACCTCTTGATGACACGGCAATCTTATACAGCCAGCTGCTCTAATATGTTCTCTTCTTTTGCAGATAAAAAGGATCCAAAAGTGAAAAATGTGCTGCACTATAACAATCTCATCGAATGCCTTGATCTCCATCTTACAGAAATTGATTTGATCGACTACCGAGGCAGCACATCAGAGATTAAATTGGCCAGGTTCTTTGTTCTGGAGGCAAGTGTGCTCAAGGTAATGAGGTTTGGCGTTCTCTGGCGCAACAATGAATGGCATGCTGATCACCGCAAGCGTCTAAGCCTAAATGACAAAGTCTCCGTAGAAGCTGAATTTGTTTTTGAAAGATCAAGTGGCCAGAGACTCGAAAACTTATTTGCCCATTAGTGACTTGTCAGGGCGGTGGATTTTAGTTTGTACGATAATGCTGCATCCACCTAAAGTAACGAAAGTTCTTACGTAAACTTCCTAGTAATTCCCTCTTCGTAGGTGCAACATTACTCCTAACATTTGTTATCAGTTTGAAACTTGTAATATTGCCGTGTCCTATTCCTGCATTTTCAAAATCCCGCGAATCAAACAGGTCCTGAGTTGGTGATGATGTTGTGCCTGCCATCTTTCACTAATAGCCGTCGGATCTAGATCTGACGCATACAAACCAAACATCTCCAGTTTTGCAAAAAGATGCCCGCACTTGTTCCCTATTTACAAACAACTCCTTGTCTCTCACAATCAGCCTTATCTCCTCCCCACCACATCTAGAAGGCCATGGAAAAATCTGGCGCGATGGCCGCTGCCGGCGCCGTCCACCCCCCAATCTTGGTGTTCCGTGCAATGCATGGGCATCTACGCACGGGAAATTATGTCGAACACGGCTAGTCGTAAGCAGGCTAGGTCTACAGCCATGATGATATTGACTACAGACGATGAGGCTGACTATGGTATGCCGAACACGGCGCCTATACTCAGGTGTCATCTCCGGCATAGGGTCTTGTCACTTCACTATGAGGAGCAACACGTAATAATTTGACCAACGGGTAGTACAGTGCTACTACATTGGTAGTACTACTACTAGTACTAGCACCACCGTCTAGATTTAGTAGTACTACCACGTCCATCTGGATTTAGTATTTGACTAGCAATATCTAGTAATGCATGTCGCAAAAAATGTACTACTCCCTCTATAAATAAATACATGGTGTATTGTTTTATTCCTATCGGCAAGATAACTTAATGTCTTTTTGCTGCATAATAGGATTACATGCAATGAACTAACCACCACATGTGATGTTTGGTAGTCTCAAGTCATTGAAAGCATGCATGACCCACATCTCTCATTGGTTGATATGTCACGAAATAAGAAATGAGGAGGGAGTTAATGTACTGTGCCTAAGTGTTTTGGGATTATTTGGTTTTCGTAAGGTGACTTACACAACATTTTTGGTTACATGCATTAACATTTTATTAGTTAAGTCAAAGGTCAAAACTTGGCGCAAAATGCAAAGGGGAACAATAAACCAGTAAACACCAAAGTTCTCTCATTTAGCCCCAACTAGAGGTCCAGTGAGATGACTATACTGCACTGGCACGGACGGGGACGCATCTTTATTGACTTACTGCACCTGCCTTTGGGTGTATGACACGTGGGCCTAACGGGTGGATGGCCAACCTATCATACAACCAAAGGAAGGTGCAGTAGAGGGGCGAGGAGTAGATGGCCAACACGCACGTGAATTCAACGCAGTCTGCACTTCTCATATAAAGGCTCCCGCCAGTCCAATCTACGAAATTCTACGCACCTATGCACCCAAGGGCAAGAGTGATCACTCCAATCGCAAGATCAGTTGACTAGAAGTTAGACCCATGGAGGCGATGAGCGCGAGCATCAGCCGGCTGTGCCAGATGGTCCATGAAGCCGGCCTGCGGCCCGGCACCAAGGAACGTCTCTAGGTAGTGCTTGAGGCCGCCAGGGCGAGGGGCCGCTGTGGCACCCCGGCTCAGAGCGACCGGTTTACCTTGCATTGCCAGCCCAGAGACCATGTCTTCTGGCAACACACAACATATTGGTACATAAAACAACCGCTTTATTGATTCTAGCGGAACAGAGTTCATATTACAAGAGCGGCCAAGGCCAAGCGACACACTCGGTGCAGCTGAACAATATGTACATTATTTAGTGAACATAAAGGGGGCCTCAATCTGAACAACTACGTGGTAGCGGAATAACGTCGTAACGGAAGCTCCATATCACAGGGACACCGATGTGGACACGATCTAGACTCGAACAACACTCCTTTCCAACGAGACTTGCCTGAAATCTGGCATGACATGCCAGGTCAGTACATTGAATGTACTTGCGAGCTCACAACAAGCATAAACATAATGACAAACAATATCATGATATTTAACCAATTATTAATAATGCAACACTATATGTCAACATGCTATGATCATGCTCGAACGTCCCTCAGGACAACTTACCAACCATGATCATCCTCAGATCACAAACACCACCAACGTGGTACAACACACCACCGACGTGGTAAAACACACCACCAATGTGGCCTTTAACAAAATGACTCGTGATCCTTACGGCGATCACCACCACGATCATTATCTGATCCCAATCTCCTCAATGGCCTTCTGCCATCGTTAACAATGCATAGTTTACAGCTTAATGTGCAATTTTTATTAATCGTTGACTCATGGTGGGACCTACTACGAGGTGTCCGTGTCCGTGGACGCGGCTATCGATAGATTATACACTCTCCAGAGGTAGCACATTGTACCCACACCACGGAACCCATGGCCTTGCACTCCCATTCGGGTGGACCAACGGCATTCCGACAAGACCCCTCCATTGCCACAGCACTCTCCCGGCCACTCCGACCCAAATCCCCAACAGGCTAGTCCTGGGTGGCCCCGTGTCTACCAAAGACACCCCAACCACCGTCGTGGTCAAACTCCCACTCGGGGACACTCCCACTCGGGGACTCGGTACCATAATCTCATCAACGAGCACAAAAGATTATGTCTGCTTACCGGGCCAGGGCAAGCACAAAAAAAGAATATGGGCTCTAAAATAACCTTAAGAATTAGCAAATGGGTTGTAAATTATTAGAAATAATGGTAGATGGGCTGTATGCTGTTTTCCACAGATTTGAGGCTTTCCTAAAAAAAGGTTGATGCACAAGCAGTGACTGTTGGATGTCCATCCAACGGCCGTCGTGAATCTTCAATCTCTGCTCTTCCTGCCCCAGCCGCTCAAACAAGCGCCGGCGGGACTGCATGCTCCCTCCTCCTCGCGGCCGGCTGTGCTGCCGCGCAGGCCTCACCGCCCCATCATACTCCCATCACTGGCCTAGCCATCCCTCTACTGACCCACACCTGCTGTTATTCTTCGATGACGGCAGACGAACCAGTAAACCCTCATACAGTCGTACTCCCCTCCGCGTGGCAAACAACTGCCGAGTCTTCCCTGGCTCCGTGTCGTTCCCTTCCTAGGCCTCGCCGTCGTCCATCGCCCTGGTGCTCTCGGCGCGGCCTGGTCAACATGGTCAACGACCGACATGCATCTGAAGTGGACTGTACGTGGAGAGGCTGACAGCCGGGTCCATGGCTGCACGCAAGGAAATGCCTCCTTATTACGCGCAAAATAATGATTCCTCCACCTGGCATCTGGGACCCACCGAAAGGGCCTCTGTATTTCGTGAAAAAAACATTACCGCCGCCGACAGCTCGGAGCCACTAGCTATATCTTCGCACGCAAGGAAGTGCCTCCTTATTATGCACAAAAAAATGAATACTCCCCCTGCTAGTTGGGACCCAGTATAGTGGGAGGCTGACTTGTGGGCCTACTAAGTTGACGGGGACGGAGGGCTTTGTCAACTTAGTCAATATGCACGATTCTAGCTCCAGTGACCATACGATGTCCATCCAACGACCATAGTGCTTCTTCAACCTCTGGTCTTCTTGCTCCAGCCGCCCAAACCAGCGCCGGTCGTGCCTCGTGCTCCTTCCTCCCATGGCCGGCTACGATGCCGCGGAGGCCTCACTGCCCCTACTACTCCCACCGCTAGCCAGGCTATCCCTCTACTCACCCACACCCCCTGTTATTCTGCGGCGATGGCAGCCTCACACCACAGCGAACCAGTGAATCCTCATACTCCTCTAGCGTGGGCATCCACTACCGCGTCTTCCCCGGCTCCACGTCGTCCCCTTCCTAGGCCTCATCGTCGTCCACCGCCCTAGTGCTCTCGGCGCGGCGTGGTCAACATGGTCAAGGAACGGCTTCCATCGGACGTGGATTGTACGTGGAGAGGCTGACAGCTGGGTCCATGACCGCAGCAAGGAAGTGCCTCCTTATTACGCGGAAAATAATGATTCATCCACCTAACAGCAGGGACCCACCGGACGGGCAACCGTATTTCATGAAAAATGTTTCCCCCCTGACTGCTGGGACCTACCGGCTACATCTTCGCACGCAAGGAAGTGCGTCCGGGCAAAAAAATGACTCGCCCCCCTGACTGTTGGGACCCACCAGCTACATCTTCGCACGCAAGGAAGTGCCTGACAGTCGGGACCCACCTGGTCGAAGCGTACGTAGCGCTGTCATTCTGGTCACGAATGTGTATGTACATCCTGGTCGATGTAGAGGCGCGCACGTGTTGTTGTAGAGGCGCGCACGTAGCATGTACATGTACGTACATCGGCCAGTGTGCAAGAAAGAAAATACGGCCACGTATGTACATACGGGCGGGGTCTCGAACGCCTACTCGCGCATATGTACGATCAGGGCTCATGTACATGGCTAGGTCGGAACAGAGAAACTGCATTGTCGTCGTGTTCATGGGGAGGCAATAGAATGCATCATGTTTATCATGAGGCAACAGAACACGTGGGAGCCAACCGGCTTGGACGGAACATCCTATGGAAACAAGGCCTGGCGTACCGCAGAACGGAGGAAATGGCCTTGTGTTCGACCGTCCATGTTTGAAACAGGATCCTGTTCATCAGGAGGGGTCTGGCGTACCGCAAAACGGAGGAAACGGACCTCCTACGGTCGAAATAGGGTCTTGTTGATCAGGAGGGGTGTGGCGCACCGCAAAACGGAGGAAACAGACTTGTGTTGGAGCACTCTGCAAAACGGGACTCCACAGGATACTGTTCATCTCCACTGTCGACCCCCTCCAGCCTCCACGGGCTACTGTTCATCCACCGTCGACCTCCTCCAGCCTCCACCTGCGACTGTTCATCCACGGGCTCCTGTTCATCCAGCCTCCACCGCGCGCTACTCTACCGGCTACTGTTCAACCAGCCCTCTCCACAGGCTCCTGTTCAACCACCCCTCCACGGGCTACTGTTCATCCAGCCCTCCACCGTCTACTGTTCATCCAACCCTCCGGTCGTCCTGTTCATCCATCCCTCCACGGGGTTCTGTTCATCCAGCCCCAACCGGCTCAATCGATCGGGGTCCTGATCATCCAGAGGCAACACCATGGGGTCCTATTCATCCACCCCACCGGGATCTGTTCATCCAAACCCCCCAGCAATGCTCACTGTTCATCCAGAGGCAGCATCGATCGGCTTCACTTAGCAACAGTAGCAAAGGAATCACTCGGGTTCAGTAACATAGCTAGTGCAATCGCTCGGGTTCAGTTAGAGCCCAACGCCTTGCTCGGGTTCAGTTAGAGCCCAACGCCTCGCACACACGCGCGTATGTGTATGAGAGGAACGCGCATCGCTTGGCCCCCGACCACCCACCGTAACCGGGAACTCCCCAAAATTTTCCTCGCCGTCGCTTCTACCACAGTTTTTTCCGTCATGGACGACCCAAAGAATGTCATGCAACTGTGTCTCCAGCCCGCCCAGGACGAAAATCCCATTTTCTATCATGTTTTTTTGTCATAGAACTAGGAGCCCACGACATCTATGATGATACCGGGTTTTGTCACAATTATTGTCATAGAAGTGACATAAGTATGACAGAATTTTTTTCTTTCGACCCAAAATGTCACGGATGTGTCTTTTTTTGTAGTGATGTTGTTCGAAATTGGCCTATGTACGGAGACACAAGGGAAGCGAGTCATCGTGTGTGTGATAGGGACTTCACGAGAGATCAAGAATAGATGGTGTAGAGAACATGCGATATTGAGAATGATGATACATTAGGGAGCTACGGAAAGAGTCACAACATATATGTATACAGGGAAGGAGCTAGGGTGGGTCCGCATGTGGGAGAGATAGAAAGAGGAGAGTGGTGCACAAGGAGACAAAGTGTGCTTGTTTGCAGTGGGGGTGGTGTGTGAGGTGAGTGTGCGAGAACAACATAACTAGGGAGATCGATGTTTGGGGGAGACGTTTTGTGTGTATGAGAAAGATACACTATACATAGTGCATGTGCTTGGGAAAGAGAGATGCCGGGAGACTTGGAGAGTGGGGGAAGAGATGTGTGCATGCCCGAGAGACAAAGTGATAAGACACCTATATTGGGGCCCGG